>NC_142009.1:117584365-117714365 GCF_049901735.1 Notechis scutatus | reverse complement strand
AACTTTCAATTGCAATTTTGATTGTCTTGAGTAGATTTGTTAAAAGATTGCTATTAGGAAAAACGGTTGTTATGTTTTCCAAGACTTTGAGATTCATAGCCCTGAACAGATGATGCACAATATAATTTGGAAAAAAAAATGAAACTAGCATTTATGAGAGTTCAGATCACTTAAAAGGAATGGGAAATCTTGAGTTACTTCCAGTAGTATTTTTTTAAAAAAGAAAATGTATCCCTAAGGAACAAATCTAATACAATGGACTAAAGCATTAATATACAACTTGATTTGTAAGAGCATGTCTTTAAAGCTTTGGGTTAAAAGAAATAATATTCAGATTAACTTACCAATTACATTTTAAATTATGTAATTTGCTTCCATCAATTCATCTATGATCCAAGCATAGCACATGTCTTCAATCTTCCATTTTCAAGTAACCCAGTTAAGGAGCATGGTGGCTCGAGGGGTTAAGATGTTGAGTTAGAGGTAATGCAAACTGGTGTTTGAGACCCAACTGTTGCCATGGGTTGGGGTGAGCTTCTGTCCTTCACTCCAGTTCCTGCCAAGGACATGAAAGGGGTCCCCAACTGGGCATCCCCTAGGCAATGTTGATGTCACCAGCTAATCCTTTCAACCTGAAAGCACCTTGTTTCTTCTGACATGAATGCAATATGAAGTGACCCAGTCTAACTTATATTTACAGACAAAGTCTAAGAAATAAGAGGAAAAATATTGTCAAATGGGAGCAGCTGGATAACAGATTGAGCAGGCTTCCAGATCACTTGGTCTTAATCTAGTCCTATTCTACAGTGCCATTGATAGAATTGATGTTCATAGTTGAAGTGATTGAATTGGAATTTTCACCTGTGTTGTCTCTGGTGTTAGTTTGGGTTTGGGGTTTTGATATTATGCTTCCTCTGCTTTGGCAGCAGATAAAGGGTCATTTGGATGTGTTCTGTAGTGCCTGAATCTTCCAATGGTCATTGGGAGCAGCCCCTGACAGAACAAACTAAATGCAATTAACTGCAAAGTTTTGATGAAAAGAAGGTGGCCTTCTGTTTATTTCTTTTTTGCTTTTCTACTCTACCTGTTTTCCAGGGGCTCAGGGTGGCTTATATAGGAATTATTGTAACTTCTCAGCAATTGGTCTGTGAGAATGAATAGGTTACCTCAAAGCCACCCATTGTTTCAAGTCTGAGAGGGACATGAACCTAGGTCTATTATTTTCTAATTTCTAATTTCTTTTTCTTTTTATAATTATTTTTTTATTAAATTTGCTCTAGTTATTTATTTTCCCTTTGGTTAGTAGATTATAAAGTCTCTTCCCCCCCTCATATAATACAAAGGGGGCTTTAATAAGTAAATTATTTTGATGTGAGTTGCAATGTTTTTTAATGTTATACTCAGTTTGAATAAAAAGAAACCTAAATAAATTAAGGCTGTACTATTGCCATTTGGAAAAATCATGAAACTACACCTCACTTACCTTGGCTATATCATGTGCGGGGATTCAATGGAGAAAGCAATTATGTTTGGAAGAGTTAGTGGTAAAAGGAAACCAGCCTGTCAAAGAACAGGGTGGCTGGATACCATCAAAATTGACACCAGCCAGAACATAGAAAAACTTAGAGGAGTAGTGCACGATTGGAAGATGTAGAGAGAATTTGCCCATAGAATCATCAAGAGTCAGACATGACTGAATGGACATCATCATCATTATCATCATCATCATCATCATCGTTGTCTTTGTCTTAAATTATAATTAAAATTGACAGAATATTCTCTGTCTCCTTTCCATTCTCAACATTCCTAGATATTTAAATAATAAAAGACTAATGGTTTTTAAACATATTATATAAGCAACAGTGTATAGAAGCAACACACGTACTAAGATTGAGTAAGAAAAATTAATAACTACATTATTAGTATGCAACATGCTAATATTAAGGGGGAAAAGGAGAATAAAATTGCCTTTTCCAGAGCACTGTATGTAGAAAGTTAGTTCCGTTGTAGGAGCATTACATCGAAATCAGAATAGACACAATCTAATAATTTTTCCACATTATCTAACATTAGATAGTACATTATTGACAGGCACAACATGCCTAGTTTTAGGGTAATACATCACATAGCACTATTTCGCCTTCCAAATTTCTTATCAGCTTGTATATGACTATGAATATCAATGATTTCAACCAGTCTTTTCCTCATTTGTGGAATAGCTGATGAAATGGCTCCCATTTATTGTCAGAGTGTGGACAAGGGCATGTTTTCAGTCCTGTTGTGGTGAGGGATTTTTGACTTGTGTCCTGATTGTTAATTCATTTTGTCTACATATAGAGTATATGATTCCAGAATTTTTATACCTGGACATAGTAGAGCACTTTCTGTAAAAGCCCCTTCCCTCCATGGTAAACCTCACTTAAAATTGACTGATAGTTGAACATCATAGATTCTGGGCAATTATTGTACTTGATAGCTGAGGAGGCATTGCCATTTTATTAGACAGCCCACTCCACAGGGTGAGTTAAAGGTAGAACATTTTAATCTACCTAAAATCAGGTAGACTAAAGTGTTCTACCCTTAACTTACCCCATTTTCATGTAGTTTATCTTTTGGATTTTTGGAAATTAACAAATGAATATGTGATTTGCTGGGACATTTAATATTCTTCTTTTGAAAAAAGGCTTTATTGCAAACAATGCAATAAATGATAAATGAATTTTTTTTAGGTGGAAGCACTTCCTCTCCTGTTATTTTTACATCCTTTCCAAGAGTTTGCAGTGGTTGAATAGATGGGAAAAGCCTTCATATTTCATTCTGTGATCATTTGAAATAAGGTTCACAGTGTCACTTCACTTTTACCTTCATTTTTCAGATAGATTTCTGGATGATTCTGCCAATTCAAACTTTGGAAGACAGGGGAATGAAGGAATTCTACTACTGTTAGTCTTCAAAGAAAACACGCAACAATGGTAAGAAAATTTTCATGGCAAAGAAATCAAGGGAGTGCTCTGTAATTTTAAAGACCAATCCACAATCTTTTTATCCATACCAATTTAGTATAGATACAGCTGATTTACTACTCATATGCCTGACAAACCTTATTAAATTGACTTCAGAGTGGAATAGGACCACGTGATGGATCCATCTCTTCCTGCCACAATGGTACAGAAATAATCTTTTCTCTGTTATGTTTTTCATTTCTGTGAACTTATTCCTTTGGTTTATTTCTGGCAGCAGCTGGCAGTCTGTGCTCAAGAGCTAAAAAGGGTTAGTCCAGGTTAATACTTTGATGGGACATTATATGGCTTTAGGTAGCCGAGAAACTTGAAATGTCATTTTAGGAGGTTCAGAAAACCCATTTTCTCTTCTGGAGCCAGAAACAAAATTTCATATTATATACAAACCTTTTGTTCATTACTCCTTATGTATTAAAAAGCTATATTTCTAAATTAAACATGCAGAATGTCAACTACTCCATAAAAAAAAGTTTTTCCCCCCATCTTTTCAACTAATAACATCTCTCTGTTGAAGGTGCAATAGGCCAAATATGTCTTGCATCAGTAATATAATATAATATAACCTGATTGCATTCAAGTGATTTTTCGTCCAAGGGCACTAGAGAAAACACTGGAAGTGATTCACATTTAATTCTAAGACTCTGACATATCATAGCCAAGATGGTAGTCACCAAATGCAAAAATGATGAGAGAATAAACATACCAGAAAAGTTTCCTCAAACAAGATGAGGAACTCACTTTGAACGGCTACTGATTTTCTATTCAGTTGTCTGATTTGCACTTCCTTCTTGTCCAGCACATGAGCCACCTACCATTTTGGAATAATGGGAATGGAGGACATTGTCCTCAGCCTAGCGTTAGGCTGCTGAGAAGGTGGCCTCTACCCAGGATTTCATACTCTTTAGCAAAAGTAGCATTTCACCCAGTGCTGGGATTCAAAATTTTTTAGTACTGGTTCTGTGGGCATGGCTTGGTGGGCATGGCAAGGGGAAGGATACTGCAAAATCTCCATTCCCACCCCACCCCACTAACCTGTTCTCCTGTGCAGGGCAATAAAAGAAGACCCAGCCAATCAGCTGGGACTCGGGAGGCAGAAAATAGATGGGGGCAGGGCCAATCAGAGGTGGTATTTGCTGGTTCTCTGAACTACTCAAAATTTCTGCTACCGGTTCTCCAGAACTGGTCAGAACCTGCTGAATACCACCTCTGATTTCACCCAGTCCCTACTTTCCAGTAAATAGAGTGGTTCCAGTCTGATTGCTGTGCTTTATTTTCTCTTGCACAAAAGCTTCTGTTTGTTCTATTTGACTGCTATGTGTTTTGGTGGGCACCTACCCTGTCCCCTCTGTCTGCCATTAATGGCCACTTGGTATATATTTTTAAGGGTTCTGTCTGTGTTGCAATGGCAAAATGTTGGGTATTAATATGTTGTAATATTGTAATTCCTTTTACCAGGTTCGGCAGGAGGAAAGATGTAACTTTGAATTTTTTAGTTGAGCAAAACTGATGAAAATTCTGTCACATTTTCCTTTCTAACCAAAGTGAAACGGTTCTCCATCTGCCCATCAGTGCTCAAAAGATGCACCCAAGCAAGGAAAAATAATTGGTGTTTACTTTCCTGAGTGGGCCAGAAAAAGAAGCAGGAGAAACCACTCCTTGGGGGATAGGAAGTATGGTATCATTGTCCAGATGAAACGCTCATCTGGCCAAAGCATATACATCTGGTGAGAATTCTTATGCCAGTTTTTGCACAGGAAACAAGTAATGGAAGATTGCAATCAGTGGTGGGATTCAAAAAAAAATTTCTACCAGTTCTATGGGCTTAGCTTGGTGGGCGTGGCTTAGGGAAACGTGGCTTGGTGTGGCAGGGGAAGGATACTGTAAAATCTTCATTCCCACCCCACTCCTGGGGGAAGGTTTACCACCGGTTCTTTGAACTACTCAAAATTTCTGCTATCGGTTCTCCAGAATTGGTCAGAACCTACTGAATACCACCTCTGGTTGCAATCCTGAAAACCTCATTAAATTAGCACAATTACAATATAGCATATAAGAAACATCAGCCCTTTGAAATTTTCAAGTATACCTAATGCCAACGTGCCATTCTGATCTTCAAAAATACATGTTAACAAGATCAGGGAAATGAAAATGCCCAAATAACAGAATTTTTTTATTAACCAATCAATCAAGCAAGCAAGCAAATGTTTATTGTCAATGCACAACATGTGTACAACGACACTGAAATCTTTTGGAATGAAATTGAAATCTTACACAATCCAGTTAATTTTTTTCTATGTTTTGATTTATATTAATGAGAAGGTTAGTGTAGTGGTTGAAGCATCAGGCTAGATACCAGGAGACTGTGAGCTCTAGTCCTGCCTTAGGCACAAAACCAGCTGGGTGAGCTTAGACCCGTCATTCTTTCTCAGCTCCACGAAGTTTGCCCTTGCACAAAATATTATGGAAATTTTGCCAAGAAAACTGCAGGGAATCAGGTCATTATCTCTATTTCAATGTAGGCTTCACCACATTTTTAAGGTATAATATTTTTCCAATGTTTGGATTCCTTTATAATATTTGATATTGTCTATACAATATGCAAGTTGAGCATTAATAGGAGCAGATACCTTACATAGTCTGACACTTTCAACTCTAATCCTAGATCTCATTCTAGATCTCCAGGGAGGAAACATTGCATTTTGAAATATTTTTAGCTCGTGAGGTTTTCAAAAACTCTATCTGGTTCAGCAGTTGAAAACTATAGCTTCACGCTGGGCTAAAATTTCTATTATGGGTTTTCTTATACACAGAGAAAAGGACTGCTTTGCCTTTGAAAGAAGACTACTAAGAAAAGCCTTTGAATGAAAAGAAGAATCCTTCAGACCTTCTTCCCCTCCAACGATGCTCAGGACGGGGCATGAGGTGCCAGCATGTACAAGTCAGGCTGCCATTCCACTGTCATGAGCCTCAAAAAGCAAACACAATAGGACAAACCCTCCACAAAGCATGAAATGGATCTCCTCAGTGCCCTGTGAAATGTGCTGCGTGCTCAAGAAAGTATATTTCAATTTCATTGTATTCCTTTCTCTGTCACAAGGAGGACACATAATTATGTGAAATTATTTGTGCACTACATCAAGAAAAGGGAAGTGGTTTCCATCATCACTCCATTTCTCTCTCTCTGCTTTTCTTTTCTTTTCTTTTCTTTTCTTTTCTTTTCTTTTCTTTTCTTTCTTTCTTTCTTTCTTTCTTTCTTTCTTTCTTTCTTTCTTTCTTTCTTTCCTTTTTTCTTTCTTCCTTCCTTCCTTCCTTCCTTCCTTCCTTCCTTCCTTCCTTCCTTCCTTCCTTCCTTCCTACCTACCTTCCTTCCTTTCCTTTCCTTTCCTTTCCTTTCCTTTCCTTTCCTTTCCTTTCCTTTCCTTTCCTTTCCTTTCCTTTCCTTTCCTTTCCTTTCCTTTCTTCTTTCTGAAGGAAATCAGCTGAATATCCAATTTTAGGAACTATCTTGTATTAAAATCCAAGACTTTATTTATAAAAACTGAATAGAAAAACCCCAAATCATTCTGTCTTTCACTCTCTCTCACCTCCCCCCCTCTCTCACACAGCTACTTGCCATTTAACTTCAAGGAAGTAAGTCTTTTAAAGTATCTTAGGAGCCTGAAAGAACTCTAAAAACTAAGAAAAGTCAGGAAAAATCTCAAATCAAGAAGATGCCTTAAATGTGTCCCAGAGTCTTAAAGAATTAGATGGTGTAAGCAGGCTGACCTGAAGAGACTTGCATGGTAACACTCTACAAAAGGGAATATATTTTGATGTGTCCATCTGCCTAAGCTTTAAGCATTAGAGCTCATACTGTAGGCTTATTCCTCCCTCTCCAGCATCCCACCTGCGAATCATGGGAACTCTAAGCGTCTTAATGTTATACAGGTGAAATTCGAAAAATTAGAATATTGTGCAAAAGTTCATTTATTTCAGTAATGCAACTTAAAAGGTGAAACTAATATATGAGATAGACTCATTACATGCAAAGCAAGATAGTTCAAGCCGTGATTTGTCATAATTGTGATGATTATGGCTTACAGCTCATGAAAACCCCAAATCCACAATCTCAGAAAATTAGAATATTACATGCAATCAATAAAACAAGGATTGTACATAGAATAATATCGGACCTCTGAAAAGTATAAGCATGGATATGTACTCAGTACTTGGTTTGGGCCCCTTTTGCAGCAATTACTGCCTCAATGTGGTGTGGCATGGAAGCTATCAGCCTGTGGCACTGCTGAGGTGTTATGGAAGACCAGGATGCTTCAATAGCGGCCTTCAGCTTTTCTGCATTGTTTGGTCTCATGTCTCTCATATTTGTCTTGGTAATGCCCCCTAGATTCTCTATGGGGTTCAGGTCAGGCGAGTTTACTGGCCAATCAAGCACAGTAATCCCACGGTCATTGAACCAGGTTTTGGTGCTTTTGGCAGTGTGGGCAGGTGCCAAGTCCTGCTGGAAAATGAAGTCAGCATCCCCATAAAGCTCGTCTGCGGAAGGAAGCATGAAGTGCTACAAAATCTCCTGGTAGACGGCTGTGTTGACCCTGGATATAATGAAGCAGTGGACCAACACCAGCAGATGACATGGCTCCCAAAATCAACACAGACTGTGGAAACTTCACACTGGACTTCAAGCCTCTTGCAGTGTGTGCCTCTCCATTCTTCCTCCAGACTCTGGGTCCTTGGTTTCCAAATGAGATGCAAAAGTTGCTCTCATCAGAAAAGAGGACTTTGGACCACTGAGCAACAGACCAGTTCTTTTTTTCTTTAGCCCAGGTAAGACACTCCTGACATTGTTTGTTGTTCAGGAGCAGCTTGACAAGAGGAATACGACATTTGAAGCCCATGTCCAGGATCCGTCTGTGTGTGGTGGCTCTTGATGCACTGACTCCAGCCTCAGTCCACTCCTTGTGAAAGTCCCCAACACTTTTGAATGGCCTTTTTCTGACAATCCTCTCCAGGCTGTGGTCATCCCTGCTGCTTGTGCACCTTTTTCTTCCACACTTTTCCCTTCCACATAACTTTCTATTAATGTGCTTTGATACAGCAGTTTGGGAACATCCAACTTCTTTGGCAATTACCTTTTGAGGCTTTCCCTCCTTGTGGAGGGTGTCAATGATGGTTTTCTGCACAACTGTCAGGTCAGCAATCTTTCCCATGATTGTGATTCCTACTGAACCAGACTGAGAGACCATTTAAAGGCTCAGGAACCCTTTGCAGGTGTTATGGCTTAATTAGCTGATTAGAGTGGGACACTTTGTGCCTAGAATATTGAACCTTTTCACAATATTCTAATTTTCTGAGATTGTGGATTTGGGGTTTTCATGAGCTGTAACCCATAATCATCTCAATTATGACACATCACGGCTTGAACTATCTTGCTTTGCATGTAATGAGTCTATCTCATATATTAGGTTCACCTTTTAAGTTGCATTACTGACATAAATGAACTTTTGCATGATATTCTAATTTTTCGAGTTTCACCTGTATATGCAAAGATTTAAGTCTAAGCAATTGGGCACCCAGAGCTTTTCAGCAGTATAACTTATATGGGAGTGCACATCTCCCATGAAAGTAGTCCTACATCTTGCTGTAGATCAAGCTCTGGATTCCATGTTTGGACAACATGGAGAGAAGGAGATGCAGGGCAATGGTCTGGACGTGTAATGGAAGGAATCACCCTAAGAGTAGGAGGAAATGCTGCAGTGAAGATAAAGGCTAGATAAAAGAAATTTGAGTCTGGGCCAAATTGGTAACCCAAAGTAAGCGTCTCACGCAGAGTAGTGGGAAAATTTTGTTTTACTACAGATTCTGTAGGTGTGGCTTGGTGGGTGTAGCAGGGGAAGGATACTGTAAAATCTCCAGTCAGAGGTGGTATTTGCCAGTTCTCCAAGCTACTCAAAATTTCCGCTACCGGTTCTCCAGAACTGGTCAGAACCTGCTGAATACCACCTCTGGCACAGGCTTTTCCTAGTTGTCATAAACATAAAGGAAGGGAAGCACATTCAGACTTGTAAGATTATTTATTTATTTATTTTATTTTATTTATTTATTTATTTGATTTGCCAAGTGTTTACAAGATAAGTATAAGTGTATACATAGTTGTGAATACATGAAATGGGTACATAAAAGAAAAATAAAAGAAGAATAAGAGAAACAATAGGACAGGGACGGTAGGCACGTTGGTGCGCTTTTATGCACGCCCCTACAGACCTCTTAGGAAAGGGGTGAGGTCAATAGTAGACAGTCTAAGGTTAAAGTTTTTGGGGTTTGGGGAAGAAACTACAGAGTCGGGTAGAGTATTCCAGACATTGACCACTCTGTTGCTGAAGTCGTATTTCCTGCAATCAAGTTTGGTGCGGTTAACCTTGAGTTTGTATCTATTGTGTGCTCTTGTATTGTTATGGTTGAAGCTGAAGTATTCATTGACAGGTAGGACATTGCAATGTATGATTTTATATACCATGCTTAAATCAGACCGAAGACGGCGTAGTTCAAGGTTTTCTAGTTCTAGAATTTCAAGTCTGGTGGCATAAGGTATTCTACAACGAGTAGAGGAGTGGAGAACTCTTCTTGTGAAATATAGAACTCTTCTTGTGAAATATTATATTACTATAACCTTATAATAAAGGTAGCATAACATGTGTGGTTCTGATTTCCTATTCTAGTCTACCTTGGAGAACTGTCAACACCTGAAGAAGGTTCTAAGTGTTAATGTAATATTTGGCAAATTATCTCCTTGCCTTCCCCATAAATATTTCCATACATCCCCAATGCATATTGTATTTGCCAAGGATAGGAACTTGAACCAGAAGTCATTGTAAGCAATATCTGAATAAAAGCAAAGTGGTTTTCATTATGTGAAACCCCTATGCCTCAACCTCAAAAATAATACTTTTTTGACAGACTCAACAATAAACCTTCATTTGGAATATCTTTTTAATAACTTTGGCTGGATATCAGTGGTTTGTAGGCCATCCTGGGCCAACAACCGTTACTGGTCAAGCTTCACAAAATTAGGGTTAGACTAAATTGGCTCAGGAGTTCCACTTTCAATAACTTGGGATTGACAGACTCTTTACTGATTCTGTGAAGAGCAAAACTTGCATTCTACTTATAAAGATAATGCTGAGGGGAGCATCTTTTTCTTTTAGCATGTGACATATTTTTGTAAATCTAACAGACTCTCCATTTATAAGTGTCCACATTTGTGAAGAAGGTTTCATCTGGACAGGCTGACCAATTAATTCTAATGATCTCTGTGCAGAAGTAAAATTTTACTTAACTGAATGGATAGGCCATCTATAACCTACCCCAGAATTCTCCGAAGTGGTCAATATCAATCCCCAGGTGACAATGGGGCTACCCATTATTGTTGTTGTTATTTACAGTACTATTAGTTAAAATAGCATTTATTAAATTATTTTCATAGAATAAACGTTTAGAGTTGATGAACAACCTGAAAGTACATGAAGGGATCGATAAATTGATATCTTTGATCTAGATGGGAAAATAGATAGGTAGGATGATTTGGCAAGATAGAAAGTAATCTTTTGTTGTTGTTTTTAACACAGATCATGATCAATTCTGTCACAAGCATCAAGGAGACTGATGGAAAACAAAGCGATGGATTGTGTCCCATTAAATCCTCTGACTTCCAGAATAATTATTATCAGTGAAAAGGAGAGAGGTTGGTTCCGCAGTAAATCAGTATCTGTTCTGGGGCAAAGTATGAGAGTTTAGGTTAGAGCAGAGGTCTCCAAACTTGGCAATTGTTAAGACTTGTGGACTTCAACTCCCAGAATTCTCCAGCCAATCTAGCTGGCTGGAGAATTCTGGGTGTTGAAGTCCACAAGTCTTAAAGTTGCCAAGTTTGGGGACCCATGGGTTAGAGCAATAACTGCAAGAGGGAAGAGAGAACGACCATTGTGGAGAAGTCTGTTCTTGCAAAGTGGGATACTTTTCAACTGAAAATTACTGAATGTGTTCTGGTTGGCTATCACTTCTTATGGAAGAAAAATGGTACAGTGTAGAAAAGTATATACATTATTATGAATACGTTCATAAACAGCTTTTGGTTTAGTTTTCAGAAAGCAACTTGAAATACCTGAATGTGAAGCTAGAAATTTTAGAATGGTTCAAGAGGCCTCTCCTCTTTGTGTTCTTAAACAGTAGCATTTCAAGGTAATTGTGTTGTATGCTTTTGCTGAAAACTTGAGTGTTCTCAAGGAATGGGAGATCAAGAAAATGAAGAATTGTAGAAATAACTTTTTTGTAAATTTGGCACGGCATTCAAGCCAGGGAAAACATAATGGAAAGTGGAAGGAAGGAGAAATTTGAAGTAGGAGATATTTTCATAGATATTTCCATTAGTTCACTCAGTTCAGGAGGGTTTCTACATCCCTGGATTTTGCCAGGAAAACTGGAAGGGATCGGGGCACAATAAATCAGAAATTATAGCAGAGGTGCCATTATTTATATAAAGAGGTAAGTCAATGGTAATATGAAAGGTCAGTGGGAGAAGTATTTGAAAGCAGACTCACTTAATGAAGGAATTATAGATGATCGGAAATATTATTACTCTGCTTCATTAATCTGTCAAAAATAATCTTCTGTGGGAGAATTTGCTAGGGTGAAAAATAGAATAGATCACACAATATCCATAATGGGTTTGGCAGAGACTAGCTTATGTCTGAACACTATATTTTAGTTTATGGTAATCTGTTTATGGAGTGGCAATAAAATTTGTTCCCTGGCTTGGTTTATAGGTTTTTTTTAAACTATATTCCGAAAGAAATAACACACAAAATGTATTCAGTTCTCAAAGTTATATGTTTCCCTTCATCTGCAGTTAATTTATGTGTAATAAAACATGCCCAGGCTGAAGTTATAATCAAAATGGCATACTTTAATCTTAAAATAACAACAATGTCAGTAGCAGGATAGAATCATATGGACCAAAAAGTTGTGTTAGGAAGGCTTCTGTGTCACAGCAAGTCTTAGCTATGTTTAAAAAAAAAAGATGGCATTGAAGATGTCTGATTGTCTGATTGTCAGCAAAACTATGCCAGAAGAACCAATGCCTCACCCAGAAAACAGCAGCTTCTGATGTCCTTGGAGGTTGTGAGCTAGGTGGTCAGAGAAGATTTGGGAGAAAATCAAAGATTCAGCCTATGATCTGGGGCAATTATTTCAGAAAGTCATATTTCATAGAGATGGCAGCTAGTGATCTTTCAAACAGTAGTTTTCACTCAAAAAGTCTTGCAGGGAAGCAAGATTGAATCAAGTCTCTTCTTTCTTTGATCTTGTGGACACAAAGGCTGCTACATATTTTCCACTTCCTTCCAAAGTTCTAGAGAACTTATCTAGCACCAAGTTGGAGAGAGCAACTTGGCAACCATGGAGAGTCAACCACTGTTTGTAAAATTTCCATGGGATGGGATTAGAATATCTCTCTCACCTTCTATCCTGTGCCAGGTGACCTTTCTGGGATTTCAATATGTGCTTAGTGAATGCCATTGTGTTCCAATTGTTGGAAGAATTATCCTTCTGGGATCAGTTCCAAGTGGGGAAAAAGACACTGGAAACATGGATGCTGTTTGGAAAGATGGTTTAATGGTGGACAGGACCACATGGCTTGGAGCTCCAAAGTGAAAAGGATGATCACATGGTTCAAGATGTTGGGTGAAGGAAAAGAAGAAAAAGGGCAAGATGCTAAGAGTGCAATTGTTTTATATTCTCTACCTTAGTGTTTCCTGTTCCTGTGCAAGAAATGTATCCCATTGGCTGTCAGACTCCAAGACGGGGGTGGGTGGGGTCTTAGTTAACTGTAGGCTTTGTCTGGACCACATGGCTTCACCTAAGTGCTGGCTGATGCAATCTTCCCAGGTCAGGTGGTGAGATGGGCAGAGGCCTTTGTTATGTAGAATACTCTGGCCTAGGCCTTAATGGCCCGCCCATTAACAAAGGTGGGGGTGAGCGTCTGCTTCTGAGTTTCTACTTCTCTTTTTAGGGGAAATATCCTGCCTTTTTAATATTTCCTAGGATACTTCATTTTTCTAGGAGAGGGGTGGGTTGCTAACTTCCCACAGTCTCCAAGTTATATTCACATGGAAACTTTTAAAAAGTACGCAAGGACGTGACCCTTAACATTGCTGGCTTCATCCTTCATGCCCTGGGCACCTGACTATTATTGTGTGCTTAGCATCCATGCAAGATGTTTTCTTCGCCTGATATGTTCTGAGACCACAGTCAAGGCTTAGAAAGTTCTGATTGTTAGTGACAAAGTGAACCGTACGTGCTGATTGACAGCATATGTCTGGAAATGAACTTGTGCCGCGTGCCAAGGGAAAGAGACTGTAAAAGGGGAAAGCCTTTATTTTTCTCTAGAAATGGAAAATATGCATGAGATATACATTTTGCGGGGCCATTGAAAATATTCTTTGTCATGGAATGTTAATCATATATGCTCACATATCATGCCAACCCACTTTCCTACTTCAAATCTTTTCACAAGTCTAATTATTTCCAGTCACTTTCCATTACTAATGTTCCCACCTAGTCCCCATTTCAAAAGCATTTAATCCACCCATTATATCTAAAGGCTGAAGTGAAAAATCTAGCTAATAAAACTAACACAATACAAAAAGCATGCCCTCCTTGCTTTTCCTTTTTCCTTTCTTGACTATGACTTTTGCAATATATGGTATATACCACAAAGTAGCTTTTTAAAAAAGAAACGAAACACATTGTATATTTTATTTTTTTGGCTCACTGTTTAATTGGAATGAATAGAACAATACAGTCGTGTGGAACATAAGAAAAAAAAAAATCCACGCTTGTGGCGATATCCATCTATTCTTATTTCCGGTTTGCTTAGATAGTTTAAATGGTAGCCTGGCCCAGGATGGGAATGAAATAAAACCATCCTAGGAATATTCTGGTAGGATGACTGAACCTAAAACAGAACTGTTATCATGTGGAGCTGGAATGGGCCAACTCTTTGTGACCTTCCAGGCCCCTTTCTCAGTTTTAGTAGCCTTAGAAAATTGCACAGTTGAAACTTGTTGATACATGTCTGTAAAACAAGAAAATTCAATAATTAAGTTTATGGGACCTTTTATTTTTCTTAGCCCCCATTCCACAAACCTCTGAGTGGTTTACAATCACAGCATATTGCCCGCCAGTAATCTGGGTCCTTATTTTACCAACCTCAGAAGGATGGAAGGCTGAGTCAACCTTGAGCCAGTCAGGATCAAACTCCTGACAGTGGGCAGAGTTTGCCTGAAATACTGCATTCTAACCCCTGTGCCACCATGGCTAAATGGGCTAAAAGTATTGCTTTTACTGCCTCTTGGGATATCACTGGACTGGGTGTAGTTCCTGATGGCGAAATGGAGTGTTAGTAGCTGCAATGTAAGGGTTTGTAGCATAAAGATCAGAATGTTTCTGGAATGGAAAATCTTTCCTTTATGGCCACAAATCACTCTGAAAATGATGAAGCAAGTGTCTGGGGAAAGAGTTGATGGCATCTTGGGGATTTCACAAATTAAATTTGTGGCAGGAATAAATCTTATGGAGACTTAATAAAAAACTTTCTGAATACTGGATATAAATAAATTGGAATAGGATTGAAGAAGGAAACTGGTCTGGGGTTGACACAGTAATCAACAAAGGGTGGGAAAAATTAATAGAGCCAGCCAACTCAATTTAGGTTCTTTTATCCAAAATTTCTAATGAAAGACTATGGGAGAAAATCAGAAAATGTATGAATGAGAAATGAGCCATAAGTGTGAAATCATTCAAGGTTTTGTCAGTTGGCCAACATATCACATATGGCTATGGGTAATGTCAAGATGCAAGAATGACTGTCTCAAGAGAACCTCTATATGGTGCCTTGGGCATTGTTTCAACACATGTTTAAATCAAGCACAGTCATCTCTGGGAAGATGACTGTGAAACAAATCAAGCACCTCTGGGAAGATGACTGGGAAACTCCTTGCTTTCAAGAGCTAAGTGGTTTTGCAAGTATGTAAGAAAATCAAGAATTTTCTTCACACTGGAAAGTAGAAGATAGGTCTCCTCCTCCTCCTCCTCCTCCTCCTCCTCCTCCTCCTCCTCCTCCTCCTCCTCCTCCTCCTCCTCCTCCTCCTCCTCCTCCTCCATCTTTTAAGTGGGGAGATCAGGCTGAAGAATCCCTAATCCTGAATGCTATGCAGTTCTGAAAATTCCATGAAGAACAGCTAAGGTGACTCTTTCTTCCATCTGATTCCAGGTCCAGAGAAGATATGTGTCAATAAATGTCAAGCAACAAATCCAACATGTATTTACCATTCCTTTTTACCATATCCAGAGCACCAAAAGCATGGACAGATGTTTCATAGAACAAAAAATATATAGTTTCAATGTAATTACAGGTTTTTATATAGTTACTGCTATAATTATATAGCATCATCATATCTTATATGGTATATACTCCCAAATGCAGGGACTTGGAGATCCATGCTACATGCTGAATGTGACACTTGATTAATGTTTTATTTCAGCATTAATGGAAGTAAATCACAGGTTACTTGAATTTTAAGGGAAGTAATACATAGTTGTATCTTCAATGTATTCAAAGTTTCTCAGCTAAATGCTTCTTATTGTGTCAGTTTTAAAAAAATGGGACATTCTCATTTCTGTCCTGCAAAAAGATTTCTACAGAGAATAAAATGGACGGTGAAACATATTTTTGTTCTATTTAAGGTTACAAGTTAATTAGATATCATCTGCAGAAAACCTTGTGTGTTTGGGGTTTTTAAAAAAATATTTTAAGAAAATAAAATCTTTAGAGCCTGATAATAATAGGAAAAGGTTACATTTGTCCCCAAGAATAAAATAAATATAGAACTCTGCATCAAAGCAAACTCTTCATTTTCTCAGTTTCCTTTTGGTTAGGCAGAGTCCAAAGATAACATAGATTGGACTATAAATACAAGATTGGCCAAGGGAGTGCCCTGGCCTGTGATTTAAGCAAGAATAGCAGGATATTTAGAGAATCTTTGGTGACAGCTGTTCACAACTCTAAAAATACACCAAATGGAGTATTTTATCTTACAGAACAGTTTTAATGATTATACTTATTTTTTTTTTGAAAACAATTTTATTGATTTTCTACAAACAAACAAGACAAACAAAACATTAAAACATCAACTCTCTTATGTACGTACAGTGTGTCGGTTGGTTCATCAGTTTTGTGCATTCATTTCGTAGTCTCAATTACAGTTATATTACATAACAACTCATATTGTCAATCCAAACTTATATATCCTAATATCGCTATTAATAAATCATTTGACTATACTTTTAATCATTCATGCTTTATGAGATAACAATACTTTAAACAGTTTATTCTATAACAAATCATATAAGCATACCAAATCTATCCTAAAAACACTTTATAGATATAATGTCAAATAACATAGGCAAAAGAAAAAATAAAGGTATTTCTTGCTATCTAACTTTCTAAATATTCTATTATCGTATTTTGTCATCTAGCCACTGATAAAAAAGATCCCAAATTTCATAAAATTGTTTATCCACTTGCTCTCTAATCTACTCATCTCAGCACATTCCAATATTTTCTTAATAATTTCTTCCTGTGATGGTATTTTCTCATTCTTCCAGTTTTTAGCAAATACAATCCTAGCCGCTGTTAACACATTTACAATCAGATATTTCAAATCTTTACTATATGTATCTGGTAAGATTCCCAATAAAAAGAACTCCAGTTTCAAATCTATACGTTTCTTTGTCATTTTTTCCAACCACATGCGGATTTTAGTCCAATATTTTTTAGCGTCCTCACAAGTCCACCACATATGGTAATATGAGCCAGGTATCTGATGACATTTCCAGCATTTTTCAGATTTGTTCTTGAACATTCTTGCTATTCTTGTTGGGGGAAAGTGCCACCTGTAAAACATCTTATACAAATTTTCCTTATATGCTGTTGACATTGTCATTTTATAATTTTGAGACCACAATTTTTGCCATTTCTCTAAATCAATCCCATATCCAAAATTCTTCCCCCAAACAATCATAGTTTCTTTAACTTGTTCTTCTTCTAATTTAATTCCCAGTAAATAACCATATAGTTTTTTAATCACCTTCTCATCAGTACCCATCAAGATCTTATCTAGATCAGTCTGTTTATCATAGAATCCCTCTGTTTTAGAATCTTCATCATACCTTGAATGTATTTGCGCATATGAAAACCAATTCATCTTTATATCTTGTTCCTCTAAATTTTGTATCGATTTAAGTTCACCCTTTTCATCCAATAGTTCCCCATATCTAACTGTTTGTTCCTTCTTATAAATTATAGGATAGGAAAATGCTTCAATAGTCGATAACCAAACTGAAATTTTCAAATAACATTGTCTTTTTATCTTCTCCCAGTTTAACCACAAAGACTCCCGTATATAATGTCTTCTAAAATAACCCTGTGTTTTAGTTCCCTTATACCATAAAAAAGCATGCCAACCCAACAGCAAATCATGACCTTCTAATGTCAACAATCTAGTCTTTCTTAATGTTATCCATTCCTTAACCCACATCAAACTTGCAGCTTGATAGTACAATTCCCAATTGGGCAAAAAAACCTCCTCTAATTCTAGCATCTTGCAAAAGCTTTAGCTTTATTCTCGCTTTCTTACCTTGCCATATATACTTCAACATAATTTTATTTAAATCATCAAAATAGTCTTTTCCGAGCCTAATTGGTATTGTTTGAAACAGAAATAAGATTCTGGGTAAAATATTCATCTTAATTGTTGAAATTCTCCCTATTAATGACAATTGCAAGTTTTCCCATTTCTTCAAGTCTGTAGCTATCTGTTGCTTAAGTTTAATATAATTATTCTCTTTTAATGTGCTACATCTTGCTGTCAAATGTATCCCCAGATACTTGACCTTATTCGTAACTTGGATTTTCAACAGGTCTGCCAGTTCTTCTCTTTGTCTCAGTAGCATGTTCTTTGTCAAAATCTTTGTTTTGTCTTTATTTATTTTCAAACCAGCCACCTCACCATATATCTCTATCTTTTCCAATAACTTTGGAGCTGTTTCTAACGGATCTTCCAAAATAAAGGCTAAGTCATCAGCAAAGGCTTGCAGTTTGAATTCTTCCTTTTTAATTTTCATTCCTTTTATGCTTTTATCATCTCTAATATTTCTATTCAACACTTCCAAAGTTAATACAAATTGTTAGGGATAACATTGTTTTACCCTAACTGTTTTGGGTAAAGATAATAAAATGATGAATCATGGTTTGTCAAATAAAGTGTATGTGACTTTAAGCTAAAGGAATGTAATTAAGGGTGCAACTGTAAAAGTACTATATAAGCAGCAAGGCACTCTCTGGCTCTTACTGGTTGGCTTATTGAAGACTGCGTTCTTGCTGGATCGGGGAGGAGAAGAAGTGTTGGATTACTTTGAAGATATTTCTCAACAGAGAGAAGATAAGTTTTGGACAGATTTATTATATGTGTACTGACACTGGCTATTCGACACGGACTTTGCAAATAGAGTATCCCCGACAAGATTTGACTGAAATTGATATATGACTAATGGACTGTTTATATGACTATGCTATAATTCTTAAATGGAATAAACAATATTTTTGATAGCACAAGCGTATCTGTATTTTTACTGCGTGTTAACTAGAAAACTTATCTCACACCTATCTGACTTCGCTGCACATTCTGTTTAGTTTGTTTTCCTTAACACCCATTGGGGAATCCAGGTTTAACACTGGTTATGGGCCCAGAGAGACTGCAAAGTCAGTTTAACTAGGATAAAAACAGGTTTATGTAAAAAGTGAGATTTTGTGTTGTTACACGTTACAGTAAACAGACAGCTGTGTTTTTATCAATTATAGTTTTATATCCATATAGTGAAACATGGCACAAGTCAGTCTACAAAGTTTGTCCCTTATATCCAAGCTGGATGGAACAAACTATGTTTCATGGTCTATGAAATGTAGTCTACTTCTACGAAGAGAAGGTCTGTGGAACATAATTGAAAATCCACCTAATGTAGAAGAATGGGATCCTGAAGATGAGGAAGATAGTAAAAAGATAGAAGAATTTAAACAGAAAAATGAACAAGCACTTTGCATCATAGGATTAACATTAACTGATCAACAGCTTGTTCATATACGCGGAGAGCAAACTGCTGTTGGGTGTTGGCAAAAACTGAGGAGGATTTATGTCCGAGATAACGTTGGTGCTCACATAAATCTAACACGGAAGCTTTTCCGCACGTATCTCCAAAAGAATGGTGATATGCTGAGTCATTTGAATACTATGAAAGGCATTTTCCAAGATCTTCATGAGAAGGAGTTAATTTTCTCTGAACTACACCAGGTCTACATAATTCTATCTTCATTAGACGAAAGTTTGGTGACTACGTAACTTCCCTTGAAATATTGCCTAAAGAAAGTCTAACTTTAACTGATATCACTGGCAGATTGATTGAAGAGGCCAGAAGAACACTTGAAAGAGATCAGTTAAGGAGGGAGCAACCTCAAAAGGAAAATAATGAATCTCCTACTGCATTCACAATTAAAAGGTGTTTTAATTGTGGAGGGAGAGGACATTTATCAAGATTTTGTAAGAAGCCAAAGCGCCAGAATGCAAGCCAGAATGCTGTAAGCCATCAAAGAAGAAATAAGAATTATGAGTTAGCAATGTATAGTAATGGAGTTGTAAAAATAATTTATGGGTGGTTGACAGTGGTGCGTCCCACTGTATTACAAATGATAACAAAAAAGTTTGTAAAAATGTCCATGAGTTCACAGCTTATCTCATTGGCAAACGGATGGAAAATTAAAGCAAAAGGTCAAGGTATTGCTCATTGTTCTAGTATAAATGAGAACATAAAAATGTTATATGTACCTCAACTTAAATTTAATTTGCTTTCTGTTAGAATGTTGGTTAGATTAGGATACATAGTTACCTTTAAGGGAGATACTTGTTTAATTGAAAAGAAGGTAAGAAAATTACTGCATCTTTAAGAGGTGACTTATATGTGTTAAATGATAATGGTTTAGAGGTGGCTAACACAGTTTATGAAAATAAAAACCTCATAATGAATGTATTCACTTGTTACACGAAGGTTAGGTCATTTAAATTTTAAAATGATTAAGAGAACTGTTCAACTATCTAAAGGAATAAGTTTGAAACCTTGTAATAAGTATTTGCAATGTTCTGCTTGTAATCAAAACAAAAGCAAAGTTATACCGGCAAATAGATTTGATGGATTTACTACCAAAGAGCCTTTAGAGGTAGTATTTGCCGATATAATAGGTCCTAAAAAGCCAAGTGTAGGTGGTGCTAGATACATATTAAGCATAATGGACCACTATTCTAGGTATGGTTTCTGTTTTTAATGAAGAGAAAAACTGAAACGTATACAAATTTCTTTAATTGGTTAAAATTTGCAGAGAGAAAAACTAAAAAGAAATTAGTAACTCTTATAACAGATAATGGTGCGGAATTTACAAATAATAAATTCCAGAATAGACTTAGAATGGCAGGTATTCAACATAAAAAGTCTGCACCATATAGGCCTCAACATAATGCATTTATAGAGAGACGAGGTCAAACACTGCAATCAATGGGAAGGACAATGTTATCTGATTCTGGATTACCTGACAATTTGTGGGGAGAAGCTATAATGTGTGGGAATCACATATTAAACAATGTTGTTAATTCAACAACAGGTGAATTACCATTCACTCTGTGGCATGGTAGGAAACCTGATTTGAGTTATATTCACACATTTGGTGCACCAGCATGGGTGCATATCCCTACACAACTCAGGCACAAAGGACAATGTAGAGCTAAAAATTAATTTTTGTTGGATATCAAGCAAACCATAGATCTTATAGATTCTGGGAACCAGGTACATCTAGAGCAGGGGTGTCAAACACAAGGCCCTGCGGCCAAATCCGCCCGCCAGACCTCGTCTGATGGCCCGCGGTGCCGCCGCCAGCCTTGCAGCCTCTTTTTTTTTTTCAATGAATTTACTCCGTGCCTGCACGGAGTAAATTCATTTTAAAAATGGCTCAAGTTAAAAAAAAAAAAAACTTACCTTCCGGGACCTGGCCCGACTTCTTCCTGCCCCGCACTGCTCCCTGGGTGTCGGACGTGACGTCATCACGTGACGTCCGCCCGACATCTCCAGGGATCAGAGGAGCGCGGACGCCGCGGAGAGGAGCAAGAAGAAAGAAGTAAAAGAAAGAAAGAAGTAAAAGGTAAGTAAAGTAAATGGAGGGGCAGATCACGCATCACTGATGATAACCTCCATGCTGTTTTGCGGATTGCTACAGCACAAGACCTAACGCCAAACATCGATGGACTGACCTTAGGAAAACGATGTCAGCCATCTAGTCAGTAAAGTTAAAAAAAGGTAATGCCTTGTGTTTTCCATATGTTTAATAAACAGTGTTTGGCAATATTTGTATGTTTAAAAAAAATTAATGTTTGTTACCAAAAAACATTTTTCAATACATTGTACAATAATTGTACATTTGAATATCTACTTGTCATTATTCTGACTATGTTTCTGCTTTCAGAGCTAGTTATTACTTACATTATTACAAAAACAGTAATAATTGAATGCAGTGACATTAATTTATGATAATAAAGAGTGGACACATAGACCTACAGATACAACCGGCCCTTTGATGGGGACCAAACTGCTGATGCGGCCCCCGATGAATTTGAGTTTGACACCCCTGATCTAGAGTATACTGCAGTGCTAGTGCACAATTCCTAGAACATATAGGATGGAATTGATTAGAGCAGGATTCAGATAATGATGTTATTATAGAACACTACAAGAGGCAGAAAGAAAAGACTAGTTATAAGAAAAGTCCAATTAAAGAAGAAATCCATGAAGAGCAAATAGAATCAGATCAAGAGGAGATAATTGATCAAGAAGAAATAAATAGTCAAGAACAGGAAATAAAGGAAAGTCCATCTGTAAGTCCAGTTATACCTAGACGCACAACACGTATAACTAAACCACCTGATAGATATCAGGCAAGTATTGTTTGCCAAGTAAATAAAGTTCCTACTAGCATAGATGAACTTAAGATGTATCCTGCTAAGGATCAGGAGAATTGGCAAAAGCAATGGAAAAAGAGTTAAATTCATTAAAGGAAATGAAGGTTTATGAAGAAACCAAATTACCTCCAGGAGAAAAATCCATTGGGTGCAAATGGATATTTAAAGTAAAGACTGGAAATAATGGGAAAGTAACTTATAAGGCTAGATTAGTAGCACAAGGATTTAACCAAAATGTATATGATTATGATGAGGTATTTGCACCAAATCTTAAGGCTACAACTTTAAGAGCAGCTTTAGTGTGGGCAGCTAAGAAGAATTATATAGTTAACCATTTAGACGTAGAAACTGCATATCTACATGCACCATTGCAGCATACAATATATTTGAAAAAACCAGTTGGTATCAATGATAATAAAGTAAATAGAAATGATTGTTGGAAACTCAAGAAGAGTTTATATGGATTGAAACAATCTGGTTATGAATGGAACCAATATATTGTGAAAGAATTAAACAATATAGGGTTTAAATCTGGTTTAGCAGATCCATGTATGTTTAAAAGAGAAAATAATGGAACGGTGTCATTATTGTTATTATTTACAGATGATATTGCTTTGATTACTAAGACCAATAATGAAGCTACTGAGATTATTTCATTATTAGCCAAAAGGATAAAATTAAAGCATTTAGGTGAAATTAAAAAGTATCTAGGATTGACAATAAACAAAACCACAAAAGGATTTAAGATATCTCAAGAGGATAAAATTTGCCAATTAATTAAATTGTATAAAATGGAACTTTGTAAGCCTGCAAAGACTCCAATGAGTCAGGAAATTTGCAAAATGGATGCTCAAAGTCCCAAATTTGATAAGACCATATATCAATCTTTGATTGGTAGCTTATCATATATAAGCAATTGGTCAAGGCCAGATATAGCTTATAGTATTAATCAGCTGGCACGATATAATAATGATCCACATCAATGTCATTGGCAAGCATTAAAGAGAATTTTAAGATATCTTAAAGGAACAATGCACCATGCATTGTATCTAGAGCCAAAAGGTGATTTGAATCTTAGTGCCTATGCAGATGCAAGTTTTGCAACTGACATAAACACTAGAAAAGCAACATCTGGGATGGCTATATTACTTGGTAAGACACTAATAGGGTGGAGGTCAATCAGGCAACAGCATATTAGCTTGTCAACGATGGAAGCAGAATTTTCATGTCTGTCATTACTATGCACTGACTTAATTCTGTACAAACAGTTATTATTAGACATGGGTATAACTGTTAAAGATTCTATTATTGTATACGAGGACAACCAGGCAGCTATACAATTAGCTACTAATATTGCTGTAAAGACTAGATCAAAGCATACTGATTTAAGATACTTAAATGTTAGAGAATCTGTGAAAAATGGTCTAATTAAACTTGAGTACTGCATGACGGAAGAAAATATTGCAGACCAGTTTACAAAAGCACAAGGTGTTGTAAAATTTAAAGAGAGTTGTGACAATTATGATTTGAAAGTGTAAATGGATATATTATTGTAATATTTATTATTATTACCCAAAAGGGAGAATGTTAGGGATAACATTGTTTTACCCTAACTGTTTTGGGTAAAGATAATAAAATGATGAATCATGGTTTGTAAAATAAAGTGTATGTGACTTTAAGCTAAAGGAATGTAATTAAGGGTGCAGCTGTAAAAGTACTATATAAGCAGCAAGGCACTCTCTGGCTCTTACTGGCTGGCTTATTGAAGACTGTGTTCTTGCTGGATCGGGAGGAGAAGAAATGTTGGATTACTTTGAAGATATTTCTCAACAGAGAGAAGATAAGTTTTGGACAGATTTATTATATGTGTACTGACACTGGCTATTCGACATGGACTTTGCAAATAGAGTATCCCCGACAAGATTTGACTGAAATTGATATATGACTAATGGACTGTTTATATGACTATGCTATAATTCTTAAATGGAATAAACAATATTTTTGATAGCACAAGCGTATCTGTATTTTTACTGCGTGTTAACTAGAAAACTTATCTCACACATTTACCTGTCTTCCTATCTGACTTCGCTGCACATTCTGTTTAGTTTGTTTTCCTTAACACCCGTTGGGCAAAGGAGATAGGGGACCTCCTTGTCTTGTGCCTTTTCTTATATTGATAAAGTCTGTAAGTTCTCCCTCCATCATTGCCTTTGCTGTCTGTTTATTGTATATGGCTTCTATTGCTTGGATAAATTTTCTGGCGAAACCCATCTGTTCCAATAGTAATAACATAAATCTTCAGTTCACGTTGTCAAATGCCTTTTGAGCATCTAGGAATATCAAAGCCATTTGCTTTACAGGATGTGCCTCATAGTATTCCAAAGTATCCAAGATTACTCTCATATTGTCTCTAATTTGTCTCTTTGGCAAAAATCCATTTTGATCTGGGTGAATGAAATTATTTAAGTATTTTTTAAGTCTTTCTGCTAAAATTGAAGCAAAGATTTTATAGTCTGCATTTAATGAAGAAATAGGTCTATAGTTCTTAATTTGCAGTGGGTCAGCCTCTTCTTTTGGAATAAGTGTAATATAAGTTGCAGTTTGAATTCTTCCTTTTTAATTTTCATTCCTTTTATGCTTTTATCATCTCTAATATTTCTATTCAATACTTCCAAAGTTAATACAAATAGCAAAGGAGATAGGGGACATCCTTGTCTTGTACCTTTTCTTATATTGATAAAGTCTGTAATGATTATACTTATTTTTGTTTAAATAATTAAATAATTGTATCTGTCCTGGAGCATATGTAGCATTAGAATAAGAAAAATGAAATCAATATAAATCAGTAAGTATTATAATATCAGGGAAGATGGTGTTTCCATAGATTATCTGATTCACCAAAGTTCAAGACCAGCATTGAATAATGAATTGATCTTTTTTTATTAAGTTATCTTACCATATCACATGTTACATATGTAGTAATGGGAAATTAAGAGGCCCTCAAGACAGTGGTGGGATTCAATTTTTTTTACTACCGGTTCAGCTTGGTGGGCGTGGCAGGGGAAAGATCTCCAGTCAGAGGTGGTATTTGCCGGTTCTCCGAATTACTCAAAATTTCCGCTACCGGTTCTCCAGAACTGGTCAAAACCTGCTGAATACCACCTCTGCCTCAAGGTCGCATGGCATTCATATAGGAACATGTTACTTTCTTCTCTCCTCCAGATACTTGACCAGTATATGAAGAGAGTGTAGGATCTGCTTCATATAATCTTATTGTAGATAAGTAAGCAAATTTCTTTGCTTTCTTTACTATGTTATTTTCAAATGTATACACTAGCTATTCCCAAATGTCTCTGGATGGCTAACAAAATTATAAACAACAATATTAGCATCACAGCTATGACTAAATTCCGCAGATATTCATTTAGGGCACCATTTAATTCTACTTTCAGAAATAAGGCCGTCATTTCACATTGATTGAAAATCAGACATTAAGGTTTCTTTTCTACAGTTTTGTTCCAAACCCCTTTTGAATGTTGTGTTTCCATGTTCTTTCTAGAATGCAACAAGACAGCTGGTGGATCTTGGAATCACAAAGAGATAGGGTCACAGAGCTTAGTGGAACCTCAAGTCTTCACGCAAACCTGTCATTTAATCAAGTTTTGATCTTCGTCTCAACCAGGTTTCACATTGTCCTCAAGTTAAATAGAAGACGACTTTATTGGTAATCTTTTAGCAAACGTTCTATCTGGCATTTGTGGTGAAATATCTGGTCAAAAGACTCACTTTGTCTCTGCTTGCATACCCTGTCTTTCATCCTTCCGCCAGTTAAAGAAATCCACTGTTGGACTTGTTTGTCGGGGGCTGCTGAAAATCTTAAATAGATATATTTTTTATTAGTAGAGGCACACATGTTGAAATAATCTGTAAAAACCACATTTTAAATTGATATAAGATCTCTCTCTCTCTCTCTCTCCCTCTCCCTCTCCCTCTCCCTCTCCCTCCCTCCCTCCCTCCCTCTCCCTCTCCCTCTCCCTCTCTCTCCCCTCCCCTCCCTCCCACTCTCCCTATGACAGCATACTCACCAAAGTAAATTTGGATTTTCTCAGAGGAAAGCTTACATCAAAATCATTACCCCAGAAAGATGCATCATTTGCCTGATAGTTGTATGAAATATGGAAATACTCCCTGAGTGATTCTGCCAAACAGTCAGCAAGATATTTAACTATCTGCTCTTGTACATTTAAAAACAGCTGGTACACCTGCTCAGGCTAGAATAATGTGAGAGAATCTTTCCACATAATGTGAAAACGCAGCATGTTGACATATGGTCTAATCCTATTTGGTGCCATTCTGGGAAATAAGCATATGAGATTAGGAATTTGCAGCAGAAAATCATAAACAACTTATGGCAACGCAGGATGATTCACTATGTATGGGTAAATGAGTGCTACTGTATTAGCACAGCCATGATCATCAGTGATGTTCTACAGATGGCAGGTCCACAGAGAATAGGCTAAGAGCTCATAAAAAGTGCTTAAAATGTGGTAAGCACATAGAGGAATACAGCTAGTGCAAAGTATCAGAAGACATATATAGAAGTTCCTTTGCTTGTTTATTCATTACATCGTAGTTCTGTCCACTTCTTTATAAAGCTCCTAAAACCTTGGAAAATTGTGCTAACATTAGCTCCTGAGGCCATACTCTTGATGTTTCCAGGATATACTTCTGACAAAAAGTAGAAGTCTACTGAATTTCTCTTATTTTTTTTGAATCCTCTTTTAAAACTATTCAGGCAATCCATGGTTAGTGACTGCTTATTTAGTGATTATTTACACTCAGGACAGTGATGAAAAAAATAAGTTTGCGACTATTCCTCCCATGCTCAACGTCGGACTGTAAAGCAAAAGAAAGCTGAAGTAAGATCGTGAGTATCCTCATGGTTTCACTCAGTGACTGCTTCACTTAATGACTGAGTTGCTGGTCTCAATTGTGGTAGCTAAAGGGATGCTGTGGAGGGGCTTCCTGTGCCTGCCTTTATTGTAAACAAAATACAAAGTAAATCTATGAAGTGAATGGTTCAGACCTATAGAAGAGGATTGAAAATTTGACCTGGGATTAAAGAAGGAATAAATGAACCATTAATAAGGGGATCTGCAGAAAAGGTGTCCTGAGAAAGGTGAAAATGGGAGAAAGAAATTCAAAATAACTCTGCCTTTTCTTTAGTACAAAATGGGATAGAAAGAAGTTTGGACAAATTTTGACAAGTGCGTTATTTTACCAGATTACAATAAAGAGCATCCCTGAAATTCCTGCCATGTTTGGTGCTTGACCTGGCCTACCTCAATGGGCCAACATCAATAAATCTTCCAAGTTTCTCTTTGTCCCATCTTATTTACTGTATTTATTTATTAAGTTGATATGGTTGCCCATTTCACATACTTGACTCGGGGTGGTTTATAATACTAAAGTAGTAAAACCGCCCTTAAGAGATGGCAGGACCAACCCTTTCTTAAGGTAAAGGTTCCCTTCACACATATGTGCTAGCTGTTTCCGGCTGTAGGGGGCGGTGATCATCTCTGTTACAAAGCTGAAGAGCCAGAGCTGTCCGAAGACGTCTCCCATGTGGCCGGCATGACTAAATGCCGAAGGTGCACAGAATGTTGTTACCTTCCCACAGTGGTCTCTATTTTTCTACTTGCATTTTTACATGCTTTCAAACTGCTAGGTTGGCAGAAGCTGGGACAAATAATGAGAGCTCTCACTCCATCCTCTCTTAAATACGGATTAACCAACACCAGGGCCTAGCCACCTTCCTGAGTGATCTTGACCACTCACAGAGGATGTGAGTCTCAGCAGAGGCTGCTGAGTTAACAGCCAGGCTGATGTATGTTCCAGCAACAAGATCAACATGCATTGCTCCGTGCTTCTCACAGTGGTCCTACATCTAGCAGATTCTTCAATTCTATCCTCTTCCAATAAAAGGGCTGTTTCTCATCATTGCTTATCTTCCAATATAATTTCCAGAGGTGGCCAGCATGCTACCTGCTAATCAGGGGTGAGATCTGACAGGGTTAACTACCGGTTTGGTGATTTACGAGGTTCGGTGATTTACGATATGCTTCCCTGCATGCTGCACACGTGCCTGTAAATCGTCATCAGCCTGGTGCCTGGACAGCTGAGCAGCACTGCGTGCCGAGAAGCAGCCTTTGAAAAAGTACTTTTTTCCCGTTTTTTTTAACTGCAGCTGTGCCTCGCACGGCAGCTGAAGTTGAAAACGCAGGAAATAAAGGTCAGGAAAGACCACGGGCGGGCAGGTGGGCAAAAACATCAGCAGACATAGAACCGGTTCTATGTCTGCTGCTCTTCAGAGCTACCAGTTCTACAGAGGTGGACAGAACCAGTAGAAACCCACCCCTGCTGCTAATCCTTTGGTACCAGGGCACCACAGAAATCCACATTTTCGTCTCTGTCCCTGTTCTGCTGCAACATTCTCCTTCATTCAGTTTCCCAGATCATCCTTTCAGTTGACTTTTCTCTCATTCTCTATTCTTCTCAGTTCATCTTCCCGGTTTGCTCAATCCACCCAATCCTTGTCCACCTTCACCTTGATTACTTTTAACCTTCCTCCTAGCTTCTTCCTGATTTTTAATCACAATCTATCTGTATGGAACCCTAATACTGCCTTCAACTATGCCACTACCTCTCCTACATGCCCAAATGCAGGGCATGTGGGAGAGGTAACAGGCCCCTTAACCCAGTGATCCCCAACCTTTTTGACGCTGCGGCCCGGTACCGGCATCAGCTGGGCGCCGCGGCCTGGTACCGGCATCAGCTGGGCGCCGCCATCTTTTTTTGATGAAAACGTGCTTCCGGTGAGCTTTCTACCCGGAAAAGCTCACCGGAAGCACTTTTTCATTAAAAAAAGATGGCGGCGCCCAGCAAGCCAGTGGCCCGGTAGGACTTGTTCCACGGACCGGTACCAGTCCGTGGACCGGTGGTTGGGGACCCCTGCCTTAACCCACCAATGTTCTCTGCATCAGATAAACCAATCAACTGCATACCTTTAGTCCTCAGCCTTGGGAAAACCTAACTGCTCCAGATACCAAATTAATTGAGCTCTTTCTTCTATAAAATGTCATGGTGAACAGTTTTTCCAGCTTTCTGTAGAGAAAAGATCATTTTAAATTTAGAAGCATCTTCCTTTAGAGTTAATGTGGAAGTTGAAAGAAGTGATGAAGGGTAATACCGTTATACTTCAATTTGTTCAATGAGTGACACTTCCTTCACTAAAAAGAAGTGACTATTTATTTAGCAATGATGGAGGGAACAAGTAAGCCCTTTGCTCTTTATGTTTTGGCTTTTATTGCCTGATTATATGTTTCTGTCATTTGCTTACACTGCTTGTTAAAACACAATAAAATTAGTCTTTGGTGCTTCTTTTATTGACAACTAAACAGTAAATGGAAAATTCTTCCTGGCCAGGAGGAAAGATTAGTGATCAAACAATCAAATTATTCTCTATTAAACTAGGATAAGCTCCATAGCTAATTAATCTTTTCTCAATAGTGAACAGTTCTGTTTGCTCAACTGCTGAAGTTTGCTATGGGGATCATATTGGATTACTCTCTTATGCTCACTTTTAATTAACATTTGAAGGAAATATGATAGCAATGGAAGAAAAAGCTGCTATTATAGGAACTACTAAGCTGTATTTAGACTCAGTTAATATAGGAGGATGGAAAGATGCTGGAAGGAGACAAACACATTTGTAAAATGGGAGAGGAAAACAGACTTGTCCTTTGATTAAATATGGGCAAATTTAGGAATTTAAGTACCGAGTACTTAAGTACTGAGGTCTGACTGTAGATTCACACAGTCACATTTGCCTTTAAGGTAACTTAGCACAGAGGTACAAAATCCTACTCTTTTCTTAGACCTAGCAGCTCTTCCAGAATATGATATGTGCTAAACTCTGAGCCAAGGTTTATCACCTTTTTTGAGTTCATTTTCATTAGGTTATCTATCTATCTATCTATCTATCTATCTATCTATCTATCTATCTATCTATTATTTAATTAATATTGCTGCCTATTCGCCCATGGTGACTCAAGGTGACTTACATAATATTAAACCACATTTAAAACATTAACACTAATAAAAAGAGTCAAATAAATGAATATAGTATAATATAATAAAATCAACCCCTACCCCCGGTGATAGCAGATCACACAAGCCATTTAATGGGCTCCATCACACTCTGGGTTCCCCAAGCCCGCTGGCAGAACCAGGTCCTCAGCGCCTTCTAAAGAGTATTAGAGAGGCGGTCATTCTAATCTCTGGGGGAATGATGTTCCAGAGAGGGAGCCACCATGGAAACAACCAGCACCTTGAATTGCACCCGGAAGCAAATTGGCAGCCAATGCAGCTCCTGCAGGAAAGATGATATATGTGCACATCAAGGTCTGCACAAAGCCATGCAGGCTGCTGCATAAGTTAGCAATGTACCCTAGAAGAAGCACTTTTAACTTATCTGGATTAAATATTATTTTTTTTACTACATCCAGCTGATCATTAATACCAGACAATTTTGTAGGAACTGAATAAATTCTTCAGATTTCATCTCCTGAGGGTTTTTTTTTGTCACAGCAGAAAGAAATTGCATTTTAAGTTTACCAGTTGAAAAAGGAGAGGAGACCTATAGTTCTTTGTTGACCTGCTTCCCTAAATGTTCCTTAGTGTCAGAACAAGATGAAATGATGCACCTGTTCTTCAATCTGATGATGCCTTCTTTAATGTTCAACTAAGTACAAAATCTGCACTTTTAAGGGTGAACTTGAAGTTCCAAGAATGGTGCGGTATAAAATTCAGGTTATGTCATGTTCATGAGGCAAACAATGTGAAAGGTCTAGTGAACTTCAAATCCTGATTAATTTTTTATTCATAATGATGGTAGAAGACAAATGGCTCAGACTTCACTATAACTCTTTACAGAATACTCACCTATGTTTTCAGGATGAAGGGAAGGCCAACATTTCAGTAGTAGAGCCTCCTATTTGAGCGTAATCAGTCTCAGATTTAGTTTGTGCATGCATCATCAGATTTCAGCTTTAATTCCAAGTATGGCAGGATATGACCAGTCTACCCCTCTTGAATTCTGCTGCTTCCATTCTTCTTTCAGGATGGAAAATACCGAGCTAGGCAGACCAAAATTCTGCCTAGAATTCTGAGTCAGGATTAAGCAGCTTTTTATGTTCCTATTTCATGAGACCTGGCACATCATGCAAAGCTGTTAAAATTTAAGAAGCTGATGTAGCAAAAAATGTTTAAAAATGTGATTCGTTCTGAAAACAGTTGTACTGTAATTTCAGTTATGAATGATTATGGCATGCAACAAAGCTTACAAAGAGGAAAGAATTATGTGTGCTGCAAAGATGTACTCTAAGTGTGCAAATTATAATTACAACCTATTGTTGCCCTTCTTCTCCCACCTATTAATAGCATGGTTTGAGTGAGCTCTTAGAAGATGGATGTTCTTAACTTCAGATGTGAAGAGTTTTTAATCCGTTGTAAGTCTATTTAGTTATACAAAATTATAGAACATTCCAATTCAAAATCTTTTGGGTTGGTGGAAGTCTTGTGGAAGGTTGAAAAAGTAGTAGAAAGGTTGCTTTTTGGACCCTGATATGATCTCTTCATCCATGACAGGCATGGTGACCTAGAGATGAAGATGCTCGCTTCCCACTTGGAAGGTTGAGGGTTCTAACCTAGGCAGCAACAGATGTTACTCTATCAGGTCGCAAAGAAAGAATATTTGCTGCAAACTCTGCCTGGCATCAGGAAGGCATGCAGCCAAGTAAATGCCCGGCTCCATCCAGACTCTATTCTGAATTAAGAGATTACAGGGTTGTAAAAAGGGAGTTATATGATCTTTCCATTCCACGCCCCCAATCCTAAGGTGAATGGGAAAAAAAAGTAAAATATGTATAGCATTCAAGTGATGCCTATGAATGAAGGGCTGTAGCAGTCTTCTGCTTTACTCTGGCTGGTCCTGCCTTAGCAGGTGCCAAAAAGAGCCATAGAACTCATATTTGAGTAAGATGGAAAGAAAAAAAATCCCATCCAAGACAAGTATACCTCATTCTTTATTTATTATTTCTCTATGCTGGTCCACCTCCTTAGTCAACACATAATGGCCAAGTCTAACAAGGACAGTCTGCATTCTAATACATTTACAGAGGACTGGCTGCTGATTCAACATTACTATCAAGAGGAGACAAAATGTTTATCTAGGACATAGTACCCAGCTGAAAACAGAGTTAACTGGGCAGTGGGCATCAGGCTCATAGCCTTCCAGACAAATAACAGACAAGATACACCTTCTTATGGTGCTGCATATTGTGAGCTAAATTCATAAATGAATTCCGGCTGAATTGTCTGTGGTTAAAAACAATCTTTAGGCAGAGGTGGCCAACATTCATAAGTCTGAGAATTTACCATCAGATTTATGAGTGTGATCAGGTTTTTATTAAGTTCCATTTATTTCAGTGGGAAAAAAGACTCTTAACAGTATTGAGGAAATTAATGGCCATAAATAGGGTAATTTGACTTAATAATAGTCTGAGTGGTCCAAATCCAAGAAACATTCTTTCTTCTTAAATCTTTTCTGTTGATGCTTCTCCCATGTCTCTTTCCATCTACTTCTTTTTCCCCTTCTGTGACTTCTCCTACCAGGAAGGATGCTGACCACATTAAAATAAATTTGTATCCAGTAATCCAATAAAAAAAGTCCAGAGTTATATTTGGTTTAAAAGCTGATTATAGAAATGATCAGTTCTCTACACACAGTCAATATGCGATCCTGGGTTGGCTTATATCTCTCTATAAATCTCCTTTAATCTTCACATAAATGAAGGGAAAAAAATATCAGCAAACAGTCTGATGCAATTCTAAATGGTTGATTGGTAATCCTGAGTTATAAAGGAAGGAAATAAATGAGGGACAAGGATGACAGCAGTGTGTGGGTGGAAGATTATAACAAGCACCTGTCCATAATAGGGTTTAAATCAATGCAGCACTCATCTCAACTACCCCAGTTATAATACAACTTGGTAAATTAAGCAACACTTGGTTGTTTTAGCAAGCAGCCTTCAGCAACACAGAGAGCATTTATTAGATCCTGTTCTTAGCTTTCTTCCAAATGTCAGCCAGGCTATTCTTTCAAAGGTGTCATACTAAGCCAGGTCTAAAAGAGGAAAGACATTTGTTCATATTAGAGTCCTTTGTCATTAATATTAGATTGGTACCACTGTCAATTGCAATAACAACACTCCCTTTCCATGGAAATAAAATTCACCAAATGCCAGATTGTTTATATATCTGATGTAATTCTGGAAATGATTGGCATGACGTAGATTTCCTGGAATTAACCTTTTTGGTAAAAATGCCTGACGCCATTAGAGTTAGCTGGGGGGCTTATCTTCTTGATCTCATGCAGTGCTTTGCTCAATTTGCACTTTAATAAACATATTTTTAAGTACTAAAACACTCCAAGCCTAATTCGGTTGCTGAGTTCAGGTAAGCAAGTAAATGACATAAATGCAGTGGTAGATATCCGGATAAAGATTATTTTCACCTTTATTAATAAAAGGCCAAAGTCAAGGAAATGTGTCTGACATTTTTGTAATTTAACAATGAGCAGGTTGACTGTCATATGGCCAACATGCTCCCCCGCTTTTTTTTTGAAGCCAGAACCCACGTACATCGTACAACCAAATTTCAATGAAATCAAGTCTGTTTCGGGGAGAAGATGAAAGGGGTTAAACTCTGCAGTGAACATATCAGCCACTGTCCTTGAGTCAGAGATGGTATTCAGCAGGTTCTGACCAGTTCTAGAGTACTGATAGCGGAAATGTTGAGGAGTTTGGAGAACCAGCAAATACCATCTCTGACTGGAGATTTTACAGTATCCTTCCCCTGCCACGCCCACCAAGCCACGCCCATAGAACCAGTAGTAAAAAAAATCTGAATCCAACCACGGGCCTTGAGTCCTTGGAAGTGATTCTTTCACTTCTGTTTGTGACACAATCTATACAGACTTCTGTAAAGCCTTTGATTCAGTAGTACACGACAAACTACTCCTAAAACTAAAATCTTATGGTATCTCTGGACACCCGCATAACTGGATAGAAGCATTCCTATCAAACAGACAACAAATAGTCAAAATTGGGAGCATCGTATCAAATTCTGTACCTGTCAATAGTGGTACCCCACCAAGGCAGTGTTCTAGGACCAACACTCTTCATACTCTACATAAATGACCTCTGTGATCATATTAAGAGCAACTGCATTCTCTTCGCTGACTATGTAAAGCTATTCAACACCACAGACAATACTGCTACCCTTCAAAAAGACCTTGACTATGTATCAGAATGGTCAAACAAATGGAAACTTCAAATCTCAACAAATATAGGCTCTGTCTTACATATTGGCAAAAAAATATATCAGAAAATAAAATACAAGCTGAATAGTCAAGACCTTGTTGATGATCCAAAGTCTGTCAAGGACCTTGGAGTACTCATCTCTAATGATCTAAGTGCTAGAGCCCACTGTAACTACATAGCCAAAAAGGTATTAAGAGTTGTTAACCTAATCCTATGTAGCTTTTTCTCTGGTAATATCACACTACTAACTAGAGCTTACAAAACATTTGCTAGACCAATACTGGAACTCACATTACATATCTGATATTAACACAGTTGAGAAAGTCCAGAAATATTTCACAAGAAGAGTTCTCCACTCCTCTACTCGTTGCAGAATACCTTATGCCACCAGACTTGAAATTCAAGACCTAGAAAACCTAGAACTACACCGCCTTTGGTCTGATCTAAGTATAGTATATAAAATCATACATTGCAATGTCCTACCTGTCAATGAATACTTCAGCTTCAATCATAACAATACAAGAGCACACAATAGATACAAACTCAAGGTTAATCGCACCAAACTTGATTGCAGGAAATACGACTTCAACAACAGAGTGGTCAATATCTAGAATACTCTACCTGACTCTGTGGTTTCTTCCCCAAACCCCCAAAACTTTAATCTTAGACTGTGTACTATTGACCTCACCCCTTTCCTAAGAGGTCTGTAGGGGGCGTGCATAAGCGTACCGACGTGCCTACCGACCCTGTCTTATTGTTTATTTTTATTTTTCTTATATATATATCTATTTCATGTATTCATAACTATGGATATACTTATACCTATTATCTTGTAAGTGATTGACAAATCAAATAAATAAATAAATAAACTATCTACATATCCACAAGAGCATTCTGGAACATGTTCTGGAGAGAAACATCCACCTCTTGGGTCAGGCTGTGAAGTTGACGTGGAAAGTCAGCTAGAAGTATGTTGCTGATTTTTAACACCTTTTTAACACTCTGCCCTAAGCTGTGTATAAAACCAAGTTGCTGTAATGGATTACCATTGGTTTAACTGATCACATCATCCTAAATTTTATATCTATTTCTCTGCCTGCTTATCTTTCTTCCCCAATTGTTCTAAGCTGTTGCATCAATAACAGTTTCATAAACACATGCATCATGACTGGATCCAGGCATGGTCCTCTGGCAACACATGAAATCATTATTTTTATGAACAACTAGAGCATTGATAGAGCAAAGATATTTTCAAAAGAAAAGCAACAGAATTACCATTTTCGCTTCTCTTTTCTCTCATACCACCAACACTGTTTTAGTAAGTCTCTCTCTTGTTGGGGAGCCGAGACCAAACTGTTAGTTTTTAAGAACAGTTAATATTCTATTACAATCCAAAATCTTCTAGGGATATGAATTGGGACCATGCATGGTATGGTGCTGATGTGATGATGTCCTGCTTGTTAACTTTTCATAGGCATCTCATTGGCAGCTCTGAAAACCAAATGCTTGAAACCGAATGCTTGACTTTGGACTGATCAGGCAAGGCCCTTCTCGCAAGTAACTGTACAATTTATATTTATTTATATTTCATATATATGTAAATGAAAGAGGGAAAATTACCTCTTTGGGAAAGAAGGCAAATTATACACATACATCAGTGGTGGGATTCAAAAGTTTTTACTACCGGCTCTGTGGGCGTGGCTTGGTGGGCATGGCAGGGGAAGGATACTGCAAAATTCCATTCCCTCCCCACCCCACTAACCTGTTTTCCAGCTCCATTCTCCTGTGCAGGGCAACAAAAGAAGGACTCAAGAAGCAGAGGATAGGTGGGGATGGGGCCAGTCAGAGGTGGTTTTTGCCGGTTCTCCAAACTACTCAAAATTTCCGCTATCGTTTCTCCAGAACTGGTCAGAACCTGCTGAGAACCACCTCTGATAAACATACACATATAATGTTTTTTCATATTAGTACACATAATTTCATGATAAAATTATGGGCAAAGGGAGATAATCTATAACTTCGTCAACTTCACATTAAAATTTTTTGGAGAGGGGGGGATTTTTGCTAGACTTTTAATGAATAGATATGCTGTACTGCAAATCCCATCATGCTCATCCAGCCATGCTGCAAAGCACAACCGATTGGAGAAAACCGATTAGCATATTTTACATCAAGGCTTGTTCTGATTTCCATCTTCATCAAACATTCATGATGAAAAATGGCTTTCTACAGGGTATCCATTAGCTACCAACACGGAGACTAATAAACAAAGCATGAGGGCTTTAGATAGCAAATTGAAATGAGTCACAAAATATACATAACATGCCTTTCCTGTTTGGTGCGTCACAAAGAGAATGCTTTTTCCTTAACAACAAGCTGATGAAGATTGGAAGCGCAACCTTTTAAAAAAAAAAAAAGCTTGGTTAACAGGAGATCAGTTAGCAATGCTAACTACTTTGTTTGTTTGCCAATGAATTATTTCAGACAATTGTAATATGCAAAAAACCTTTATAGCCCAAGATATTTTTAATCTACATTTAATATATATATTTGTGAGTGTAACAAAGCTCTGTAAATATGTGTATTGTGTAGTTATTGTGATCTGCGAGCTCTGAGTACAAATTCAGCATCACATTGGAGGAAACTGTTTTGTAATGGACTCATTAACCTAAATGCCACGATGCTAGATGAGTGATGGCTAACCTTTTCCATGTTGCGTGCCAAAAGTGCGCGTGCTTGCGTGCCTGCACCCATGATGCAATGTGCACACAAGTCCCTCTGCCCCTGCAAATGCATGTACAATTCCCTGCACTGCACACCTCTGCGCATGCGCACCCCCCCCGTACACTGCACGCCTCTGAGCATGCGTATGCATCTCCCACCATGCATCTCCCCTGCTCATGCACAGCAGATACTGGATAATCAGCTGGCTGGCGGGGGGACGTGCGCATGCACAGTGGGGCTCTTCTGGACGACCATTCGCATGCCGGCAGAAGTGGCTCTGCGTGCCACTTGCAGCACGCGTGCCATAGGTTTGCCATCATGGTCCTAGATAGTAGAGAAGGAAAGAATATCAAGAATATCAGAATCAATTGAGTACATGCTTGAGATTAGCCTGAAAAATAGGACTATTCTTCTCATTAGGCAAAAAGATGCATTTTCCTTGGGTAGTAGAGCTTTTCGGGGGGAGAAGAAGATGCAAAAAAAAAATCAGGCTACAGACATTTTAAATCCTGCTCTCTCCTCTTGAGTTTTCTTGCAGTGTCATGACCTGGTTCAAAGGAAAAGTCAGAAGTCTTCTCAGCTTCAACAATATGTCAAAATACATTGCAGGGATGCCAGGAGCAAACAAAAAATGGTCTCAGTTTTATTTATTTATTTATTTATTTGATTTGATTTGTCAATCGCTTACAAGATAATAGGTATAAGAATAAACATAGTTATGAATACATGAAATGGATACACATAAAAAAAAATAAAAGAAACAATAGGACAGGGATGGTAGGCACGTTGGTGCTCTTATGCACGCCCCCTACAGACCTCTTAGGAAAGGGGTGAGTCAATATCGTGTTTCTCCAACAATATGGCCTCCACCAATAGGAAGGCCCAGCATGATTTCTAGGCATGAGGTGAAATTAAGCCCCACTCTCAAAATTTAGGCCTATTTAAACCATGTGTTTCCCTACCATTTCTCACATCGTTCGTTAGAACTATGCAAGGTGAAGAGAAATGGGGGGGAAGGGAAGGGGGGGAGAAAACTTGCCTTTAGGAGCGCCATGCAGGTAGCCTAGGCTAGAATACCCTGATCTATTACCGATAGAAGCTCCCTGAAGGCAGAGTCACCAGCTGCTTCTATCGGCCGGTAGAAGTGGCCTCGGGGCGAGCATTTGTGCACACTCCCCTCATCACGAGGCCATTTCTATCGGCCGATGGAAGCTCCCCAAAGGCAGAATCATCAGCTGCTTCTATTGGCTGGTGGAAGCGGCTGGTGACTCTGCCTTTGGGGAACTTCCATCGGCCGATAGAAACGACCTCATGGTGAGGGGAGCACGCATTAGTTGTCTTTGAATCTACCAGCGAGGCAGGAGAGAAAGCACACGCATATCGGTGTCTGGATAAAAATTGTGAGATTGCTATGGAGGGAATGGGAGAAAAGGCTTTAGCCCAAATGTGCTCTTGTTTTGCTTCCCTGCCCATTCTCTGATCAATCTCTCCAGGGCATCTTTTGGCCTAAAATCGCCCAGGTCTCCCTCAGCTAAAGGAGAGGGGAGGTCTCCAAAGACTGTCCCTAACCTCCGCTATTTGAGAGGACCGAACTCGTTGCTTCTCAAAGTTAGACCCGCAAGTTTTTCAAAAGTTTTTCTGAATGCCTCGGATGTCCGATGAAATCCAGAAATGTCTCATAATTGAACTCAATCCTCCCCCCCAAAAAGAACCTGCACCTCGTCACCTAGTCCCTGGTTTTATGGCTCCTCTCTCATCCCGAATTATGCCGAAATAAGGGATTCCGAGGCTGGCATTGGTTAATTGGTTAATGACAGGCATTCTTTCAGGCGCTGAGAGAGAGAGAGAGAGAGAGAGAGAGAGAAGGAGGCGTTGCTGAAGTTCTCAGACTCCCCCCAACTGTTGTTAGCAGAGCCACCCGTGAGCTGTGGCAGGATTGCCTCAGATCATGTGCAGAGTGCCTTCACCATTCAACTCCCCCCCATGACTCAAGGTTCATACTAAAATTAGGCCTTTCCAACCAGCCCCTGCAAATATTTAGCCCTCACCAGAGCAATAGAAAGGACAGTTTAGCTTCTCCCTGGTCCTTCTTCGCTCCAGCTCCCTCCCGCCCTCCTGTGCTGCATGGCAAACCTTTCACACTCACTCTGCTTCCCCACCGCATTCCCACGAGGACCGCTCCTGCATCTCCTTTCAGGAGCCCGCCCGATCTCCCTTCTAAGGGTAGCCGAGCTCTGCTGCCTCCTCTTCCCTCCCTGGTGGCCCTCCCACTCCCCAAACCAGCAGCGGCAGCAGGTAAAAGGAGGTCGGCTGCCCTGGGACTTTGGCAGGGTGCCCGGAAAAGGTCTGGCCTGGGGAGGGGAGGGCGGCAGTGGGAACCCCGCAGATGCTGAGACCTTCCCTCACCAGAAGGGCTTGGCTGACCCGGTGCAGGGACGAGGGCTAGCAGGGGTGGTGTGTGTGTGTGTGTGTGTGTGTGTGTGTGTGTGTGTGTGTGAGAGAGAGAGAGAGAGAGAGAGAGAGAAACTCAGCTTGCTTCCCTTCTGCTAAGAAAAGTTTGCAGCCACTCTCCCACGTGCACTCCCCTTGCCACGAAGCTGTTTCTATCAGCCTATGGAAGCAGCTGGTGACTCTGCCTTTTGGGAGCTTCCATCTAGGTGGAGGTGCGTGTGGGGGAAGAAATTAAGTCACCCCCGAAAGGACGTCCTAGCTGTTTTTCCGGGGCTCAAAAATAAATAAGACCCCGCCTTATTTTATGAGAAACACGGGTAGTAGACAGTCTAGGGTTAAAGTTTTCGGGGCTTGGGGAAGAAACCACAGAATCAGGTAGAGTATTCCAGACATTGACCACTCTGTTGCTGAAGTCGTATTTCCTGCAATCAAGTTTGGTGCGGTTAACCTTGAGTTTATATCTATTGTGTGCTCTTGTGTTGTTATGGTTGAAGCTGAAGTATTCATTGACAGGTAGGACATTGCAATGTATGATTTTATATACTATACTTAGATCAGACCGAAGGTGATGTAGTTCTAGATTTTCTAGGTCTTGAATTTCAAGTCTGGTGGCATAAGGTATTCTGCTACAAGTAGAGGAGTGGAGAACTCTTCTTGTGAAATATTTCTGGACTTTCTCAACTGTGTTAATATCAGATACGTAATGTGAGTTCCAGACTGATGAGCTGTATTCGAGTATTGGTCTAGCAAATGTTTTGTATGCTCTAGTTAGTAGTGTGATATTACCAGAGAAAAAGCTACGTAGGATTAGGTTAACAACTCTTAATGCCTTTTTGGCTATGTAGTTACAGTGGGCTCTAGCACTTAGATCATTAGAGATGAGAATTCCAAGGTCCTTGACAGAATTTGGTCATACTAAAAAGCAATTTGCAATTAATACGAGATGGAATGTTTCAAGCATCATTGCAATTTATTTAGAATCTTGAAGAAGTCATTTGAATTTAAAATTATAACACACCTCATTAAATAAATGCCAAATCACATGCTGTCAGCCTTGTGAGATAGTCAAGATAGGAAACATGCCCAGGTGAACTAATTCTACTTCATTCTAAGGTTACATTAATTAAGATTGCATTAGATTTACATTAATAAAATCTTGGAAATCTTGCAAAGTATACCCGTCCCCTGTTGCTTTTAAACAACCCAAGATCTCATCTGAGAAGATCTCATCTGAGAAGCTGCCCTCATCCTCATTCCTTCTGAAGGCCAACTGCCTCATTCAACCATTCACTTGCCTGTAGCTCAGCCCCTTGTCTCCCAAACTCATTCCCAGATACCCTTACACATGCCACTTCTTATTCTACATTTGGAAAAGGTCATTTAGGACTCTGAGTATAGGAATCAATCCAAATTCAAACTTGTCAGATGGCTGCTTGAACACATCTAATAAAGGGGAGGCCTGAGTAATAGGCTTCATGCATTACTCATAGAGTGGTTTTTAAAAAAATCAGTTGGGCGCTACCTTTCTATAATTTAAATCTTTATGCACAGAGAGAAAACAGGTCTGGCCATTCTTCATTGTGTCATCCTATTATTCCATATTCTGCAGTTGGAATTAATAGACAACAATTCTTGACCTTCCTCATGACATTCTTATATCTTCTCTGCTCAAGGCTTCCAGCTCCTGCAATTCCTTTTCATAAGTCGTGGTAATCTCCTTATCATTCTTGCTGACCTTATCTGAACTTGTTTAATTTTATCTTCTGAATCTTTGGCAACTATGGTGATCTATGCACCTTAACCTATAAAATTGGGTTTGGTTTGGGTTTTTTTTTAAAAAAACCAAAACAAAAACGTGTGTGTGTGAATTTGATTAGTTAACTTTTTGGGCAATGTTTTCAGAAGCAGTTTGCCATGAGCTTCTTTCTAAATCTGAGCAAGATGCTCAAATCATCCAGCAAATTTCTCTGCCTAAAGCAGGATTATAACTCAGTCTCTAGGCTTCCAATCCAGTGCCTTTACCCCAACTCAGCAAACTGGCTCTCCCTAAAGTAATTGCCATGCATTAAACAAGGATGCCCAAGTGCCACCTGGTGAGCATTTCAAATATTTAAAACCCTATTAGAACTGAAATACATAATTGAGATCTTGAGTCACTTCAGTTTCAATCAGATTCAAGCGCAAGCATCCTCCATCCTTCCTATAAGTATCTCTAACGTCACCAGAGTTCAGTTCTGACAATGTTTATTTAGAGCTGCAGCTTTAGTAAGCTGTCAACCTGCTTACCTGTATCTTTAAGATGCAGAAACATGCTTCCTGTCACCTGAATCATTGATTTATAACAGGTAGATGTTTATTCTTTTGCCTTTGCTTCATGTTAATTGTAGCAAAAACTGGAGCAAAGAGCATTTGCCTTGTTTTATCACCGCAATGGTTAGGTGTAGCCTCTTAATATTCAGCAAGGAACAGATGGAGGAAGCCGAATGTACTGATTAGTATCTCATGAAAAGAAGATCCATGTTCCTGCAGGAAGCCAAACAATATCTCAATGTGCCATTTGTATAATGTCAATTTGGAAGAAGTCAGGAGGTTTAAGAAAATGAATAGAACCCGAATTGTGATTATAATAGCCATCAAGACAAAAAAAACCCGTACTTGTCTCCTATTATTGTGTGAACTTTATTGACACAAAGGATGTTGCAATGGACTGTAGTTTCCATCCACCAATTGAAAATTGCCCATTTAATTGATGGAAACCTTAAATGAGTTTTTTAAAAAAGAACCTCACACAAATTGAATTTAGCCCTTAATTCTAAAATTTCAGAGTTCTGCCAAACCTGTAGAAGAATCGTTCCATTATTTGGAATGATGGATTGTACACAGTGCATAAAGCATCACTTCTTCCACTCATTCTGCCTTAACAATAGCATCGGCAATGTTTACAGAAATCTGAGTATTCCTTCACTGAAAATCATAGCTTGACTTCTTTAAACAACAGTCAAGACTTAGAACCACAGATTTGGCCTATCCCTGTATGTCTATTATTTCTGCCCCATAGAGATCTGGAAAAAAAACACCTTCCTGACCTCTGTATTCGATTAAGGGCAAAGTACGCTGCCAACCAGAAATGCACAGTGGAAGAAACTTACCTCCAAGACTTGTCAGTAAATTAACTATGGCTTGAGCTGTTTCATCAGGGGAGGAAAATCAGTTGCAGACATTTCATGCAACTTAAGGTCTTTTGTAACAAGGTTAGAATTATGAAGAGGACCATCGCAATAAAGAGTGGCAGCTTTTACTTATTAATTTCAGCAAAGCAGTTAGCAAAGTCTCCCATCCAATTCTGTTTGGTTTTGCTTTGTTTAATAGAATACAGAAAAAAGGACTAAAAAGGTTTTTTTTAAAAAAAAAAACATTTGCAATTACAAATAATGTGTGTGTGTCTGTGTATTTACATATATAAAAATTATATATGGGTATGTGTGCACATATAGATAGGGTCTCACACCCACACTTATATGTGAAATGTTTTACATGACAATTTCAGTAAAAGATAATCATATTTGACTGTTATAATCTGTACATAATTGATGTCTATTCATAGAATGTGAGTAATATCCACTCAGTAATTGGGGCCTTTAATTTGTTTTTCCAGGGTTGAAGAACTAATCCCCTGGCAATAATAAGGGCATGGAAAAACCATTTCTGATATCCAGCTGTCAGTTTCTTTGCAGTAGTTGAAAACAATATGTTTATTCAAGAATATTAAATTTATTTTTAAATCAAATTAGTGTATGTAATTACTTCTTTCTTGAACATAGTAACAATAAGACATTGTGAAATGTATACTTTAATGAATCATTATTCTTGTTGCATCTTGGACAACACAGTGATTTATTATTTCCTTTTCTATACAAATCTAATAAGCTCCAATAAGTTTGAATTATTATTATTATTATTATTTGTTGCAGAAGCCATACTTTAATATCTAAGGCTGATTTTGGTACTGATTGTTTAGGTAGAACAGAAACTTCCAATTCTTTATTCTGTTTAGTCTTTAAAGTTTGCATAGCAAAAGACCAATTGTGTGCTTTGGTCTCATAGGACTTAATAACTCCGTTTAATAACACAGGTGTCTCTAAGGTTGAAAATATCACCGGCCCAAATGCTGTAATTGTACATTCTACCAGTGGGTGGCAACTGTCAAACAGTATTTATCTTTTAAAATAGAAATAATAAAAACACATGGTTATCATCTACTCTATTGTATTAGTTGAACTAATATAAGGATCCCAACATCCATCCAGATATTCCATAAAACCATTTTAAAAATAATTTGAATATAAGAGTTATCCCATATCATCAACAGAAGAAAAATCAAAACACGTTTTCCATGGAAATTATATATTACAATTTTCAAATCAATATGATAGTGACAGTTGATCAAGCCAATTTTTAACTGATACTTTCAAGTTTTTCAAAGTTATCTTTGGAACTGAGGAGCTCCATAGAAATGTACAAAAGCTTTTGACTTTTTGAAAACATTTTCTGGATATGTCTGTAGGTATTTTTTCACAAAAGATAAAGTATCCTGGGAATTACAATAATTTTAAGATTGCTCATCCTATATTAGACTGTAAGGTTTAATAACACTTATTTATCAATATTTGGAAAGAGAAGCTTTCAGTGAGGAATGGCACATTGATATCCTACAGTTACTGGGAGAAATAGCAGCCAAAAATGCAGCTGGACGCTGGACCCTGAGCACCAGAAATCTCTCTGGAGAAAGGAGAGCTCTTGAGATCACCCTATACTCCTGATAGCTGTTTTCCTGTTGAAGTAGAAGGCAGAAATTGATGTTTTTGTAATCTCTTGCAAAGAGATGGGAGTTGTGGAATTCTACAGAGCTCAGAGCTGTTAATGTAGTTAAAGTTTGACTAAACCTTATTTTTTCCATCAGTTTGGAGTTTACTTTTTTTTAACTACTTGTTAAATATTTAAAACTCACAACTATTTAAAACCTCCAAACCATATTTACTGGATAAGTTTTCTTCCCATCCTTTAATTAATAAAATTTAGAATTTTTTTCAGTATATGTAGAAAAAAACAAATGCCAGGGTTTCACCAAATTTAATTTATCTGTGTATGATTTAACTATGGCTGTTACTAATCATTGTCTTTTACGGGTGGGTGGGTGCATTCCTATCTAATTTAGAATCTAATATCTCATTAAAACCTTTCACTACAATAATATGCAATTAGAAATGATATAGCATCAATGGATAAAATTCAAATAGCAATTAGAAATGATATTTTATCAGCATTTTAGATTGTTAAATTTAATATGTTTGAAGTCTAACAGAACTAATCATCATCATCTAAAAGGAATATTAGATCAGCTAATATAGACATTGGTTCAGTGGGGTTTATTCTCAAGCAAAATGATTTTATTATTTATCATATATATGTATATGTTTATGTATATGTATATGTATATATAAATCATTTTACACACACATCTAAATTTAGAAGAAAGGAGATATTTTAGAATTATTCTATTCTTGTACAATGCTATTTCTGCTTATCTTAACATCTATTAAAAAGCTGACTGTTTTTTTCTCTTATATTAATAAAAAATGTCTAATATATATTTCCTAATATATATTTTATTTGTTTACTGAAATCCAGACCTTTACACTTATTGAAAACCTTGACTATTGTTTCTATCTAACAAGGGCCTAACTCTTCTAGTTTGGCCTCTCTGTTTTCATACAAGTAACTTATACAATATGGTATTGCAATGGGCAGTTAGCAAAATTTTGCAGCATTTTACTTCTTTCCAAATTGATCACAATGATGGCTGTGATTAAGACAGTAAGGAAAAATCTCTTTTGATGCACTTTACAAGATATGTATAGCATTTTTCATATAGTCCTATACTTTTTCTTTTTACATTTTAGATATTTGGCCATGTTGTGAGTAATCAGGAGATAATTCATTGGGCCCTGAACACAAAAATTCTGATGAATATGAACACGTACAAAAAAATTACATTAAGCATGTAAAAATTTACAAGCATGTAAAAATTTATGTATTTTATCAAGCAGTTTTCAAGCACATAAACGTCTATGTGTTATGAATTGAGCATGTTTTTATTTTAGTTAACATGTATTCACCTTTCCCAGATGACCACACAGTGTGTTAGCAACAGTTTGCCAGGGAATTTTCATGTGAGATGTCATCGGCAGCCAAATCCATTTTAACAATGTTCTTATCCCTTCTAATTTCTTGGTCAGGCAATGTCATTGGACAGAAAGAGAAAACTGTCTGAAACTTTCTGGATACATATATCCAAGGTTCCTCACAATATTGCCAATGAGATTCCCAATTATGAATAGTAGCAGCAAAATTAAAACATTGCCTTTTATTTAAAACATGTGATTACCACTTACCCTTCACAATTCTCGGGAGCTCAAAACTTATTAAAGGTAAAATTGTTCTCAGACTTCATATAGGCATGCCCACCTACCACAAAGCAATAGAAGGAAAAGCACAACAGTGGAGAATTGAAGTATTAAATATAGCAATTGGTGAAAACCAGCAGGAAGTTTCACTGAAATGCAATAGAAGAGAATATCTATAGTTCAGGATTGAATGGTGGCATTCTTGGTGATCTTGATTCTTTGCCTGCAGACATTTCATAACCTGACCAGGCAACATCTTCAATGCTATAAGGAAGTGGGATTTGCTCTCTGTTTACTATATATAGTTACTTGCCCTGTCAGATATTGGTGAGGTATTGTTTCTCCTTGTAGTTATATATACACATTAAAACTGATATACACATTAAAATCATTTTAAAATGTGTGAAATGCAACTGGATTTTGTTTAAAGGAGAGGTTAAGATTTGGCAAATCTCCAACTAAAGCATCTTTCATAGCCAAATTTACACCTCTCGGGTGCTCTTTGATTTGCCTCATTATGGTAAAGTGATGATTTGATTTTCCTCAATGAGGAGTTTTATATTACATGGCAGCTGGAATTGACACTCACAAAAACCGGAAAAGCTTCTGCAGATGAAGTCTCTTTTGACTATTGCAATTGTGAGAGAAGGCAACTGGACCAGGCAAAATAAACAATTACAGCAGGCAGTGGTATTTTCTCGCAAATCAGCTTTCAGTGCATGCTTTGCCTAAGCCTCTGTCAAAAATAAATACTCCTTCAAGGGCTTCAATTTTTTTTTTATTTTAAATTGTCTTTATTTTATTATATTTGTTAACAACATGTCTAGGTCACCAAATCCCAGAAACTCCCACCAGTTTATAGAATTATGTATATAAAACCACAAGGCATACCATATGAAACATTTCCATCCTTACTAAAAAAAAAATGATATTGCATAACAATTTCTTCTCCTCAGTAACAGTTCTGTGGAATGACAGCGTCTTCAGGGCCCTCTGGACATTTTTCATCTAAAGGCAGAACTTTCAATGAACAGGTAATATTGAGTGACAATGACTGTGCTTTATGTCCAGTAACCTCATATGGTTGGTAGATTGATTGGAGACAGTTTCATCAGAGGCTCTTAATCTAGAAAACTGCTGAGAGTATCATATAAAGGTAGACCTCCACCACAACTGAGGTCAATATTTCTGTTGCTGAAATTTGTTAAGCGAGTTTTGCCTCCTTTTATGATCTTTCTTGCCACAGTTGTTAAGTGAATCAATTCTAGTAGATTGTTAAGCGAATCTGGCTTCCCCAACGATTTTGCTTCCCAGAAGGTCTCAAAAGGTGATCACATGACCCTGGGGCATTTCAGCTGTCATAAATATGAGCCAGTTGCCAAGCATCCAAGTTTTGATCATGGCGATGCTGTAACAGTTGTAAGTGTGAAAAACAGTCATAAATCACTTTTTATCAATACCTTTATAACTTCAGTCACTAAACGACCTGTTGTCAGTTGAGGACTATCTGTGTGCAAGTGTACTGAGTTGTGTAACTTGATGCAATGTTTCTAAGGAAACTTTCCTTGACCGTCAGGTATGCTCGAATTGTGAATTGAGCAGAAAATGTATGTTGAAAAATAGTGTTTGTAATATAATTCGAAATGGCCCAAGAGTGAAAAGACTTGATGAAAAGCTTGGTCTTCAACATATTTGATAGTAATCTGAGTCCACTGAAAGAACCTTTAGCCAGCGATTAATGTGGCTAGTGTAACTATATTGGTTGATGCCACAAGGGAAGGGGTTTTATGTTGTGTATTTTTCTTAATGCTGTTGGCCACCTGGAATCACTCTGTGTGGATTGGCCACCCCTCTAAATTTGTTAAATAAATAAATAAATAAATAAATAAATAAATAAACAAACAAACAAATAAATAAATAAACAAACAAACAAATAAATAAATACTTTAATGCAGGGGTGGGCTTCAAAATTTTTAGCAAAGAGTTCTCTGCCTGGTTGCTGGGTAGGTGTGGCTATGGTAGGCATGGCCTAATTGGCCTCCTGCAGGAGGGGTGTTTTTGCCCTCCCTGGGTTCCGGAGGCTTTCCTTGAGCCTCCAGGAGGGCAAACATGGCCTCCCCGGTCTCCGGAAGCTCTTTGGAAGTGGAAATGGGACCATTTCCGGCCTTCCCGAACTTCCAGGAGGCCTGTTTTTCACCCTCCCTGAGCCTCCATGCGCATCCTGCACTTACCTGCATTTAAAATGGGCCACATGGGGACTCCTGCGAGGGACAGGGCGGGGTGGGCGAGGCCAGCCAGGAGTGGGATTTCAGGGTTCTCCGAACTGCACAGAATCTTAGCTCGGGGCTCTCCTGAACCCGTGCAACCCCCCAGCAGCCCACCCCTGCTTTAATGGTGTGATGACTTTGTATTTGGTGTATTTCCAGGTTTCCTTAATCACAAAAGCTGAAGTGGATTCCTCCATCCCCATAATACATTATAGAAAGGAGGAGTATCTTTGCTATGATAAGGGAGCACTAAGGTGCTCTCATAGTCTCATACTATTCTGATTTTTTTGGCATTATATACCTTGAAAATTAAAGTTAGGGATATTTACTGATTAGATTGATTTGTCATTATAGAAATATAATGTTATAGTTTATACTATTAGTTTATACTAATAGTATATACCAGGGGTCCCCAACCACCGGTCCGCGGACCGGTACCGGTCCGCGGAACAACTCCTACCGGGCCGCGGCTTGCTGGGCGCCGCCATCTTTTTGATGAAAAAGTGCTTCCGGTGAGCTTTTCGGGTAGAAAGCTCACCAAACGCTTTCATCCATGGCGCGCCATTTCTGAGCATCGGGAAAAAAAATGCGCATCTTTTGATGGCGCTTCCGTGAGTCCGGAAGCACTTTTCTGAAAAAGATCGGCGCCCAGCTGATGCCGCCGGGCGGCGCCCAGCTGATGCCGGTACCAGGCCGCAGCGTCAAAAAGGTTGGGGATCACTGGTATATACTATTATGGAAAAGTAAAAAGTTGAGGTTCGATGTTAATGCTTTATTCTATTGCAACAGAGGGAGTTGGAAGTCAACACCTTTTTTTCTTCCTCCCCCCACATCTCCTCCTCACTTTCCCCTTCCTCTCCCCATTGTGTCCTACTATTTGCTTTTGTATTTTTGTATTTTATTCTATAATCTAATAAAATGTTGTTGTTGTTTTTTTTTAAAAAAAAAGAAAATTAAAATTAGGGGTCCAAGGGAAATTATGTTGGTAAACTGCTTTGTATCTTGATTGATGGTATTTTATTGGAGAAAGGCAAAGGCAATGATATCATCTGCTGATAATGTTGAACAACTTTTGATATTTTTGACCAGATCACAATGATGTATCAGATTGACTTCATCATCTGAGGTTTGGGGGATATATGATTGGGAAAAGACTGAGAATCAGGAAGAATAGTCAGACTATTCACAAAACAATTTCAACAAACAGGAATGGCTTCTGGGATTCTACTTTTTCTTCACTACTATTTAGTATGTATATTTAGCTAGAAGGACAATCATTATGAGTTGAGGGGGAAACTCTTATCATTATCCTTGATGTCATCCAGGCTTATCCATCTGCAAGAACATTCATGCATATTCTCAACATTTTTAAAAATTCAACAATGGGCAATATCAGAGCCAATAAACCATGATTTAATCCTATTAAGATGGAGACACTTTTCCACATCATAGTTGTCAACTCTTTGAAAATGAGTTGAAAATGAAACTGCTTTAAGAGATCCTCTCCAGAGTTGAACCCTATTCTCCACTTTGGCTACTGTGATGGCCAGGTGTTCTGTCTGAACCATAGTTCACATGACTTCTTCTTGGTGGGGTCTCCTGCTTTATTCCCTCTCCTACCCATGAAAGCAGAGGAAGCCTCAATTGCATTTTCTATTTTTTAGGATTTATGGGGGAAAAGGGTCAGGAAAAAGGCTATCCATTTCATTCTCCCCTAGAGAGGAAACTTGGCAAAATTGTAAAATAGATAGATGATAGGTAGGTAGGTAGATAGGTAGAGATAGATAGATAGATAGATAAATAGCATTTAACCTTTGAACTGTTGGAAGTTACAATTCTCCACTCTCCTAGGAAAAGAAAAAGAAATCTTAAAACATTAGAAGGGGAAGGAAAATTCCCCTAAAAGAAAGGAGAGGTGAAAACACAAGCAGGGTCAGCTCCATTAGCCCTCACTTTGCACTGGATACAGAAAAAGCCTACAAATTAGCTAAGATCCTTTCCCAAAGAAATCAAATAGATGGCAAGCTATAAAAACTTGTGAAAAGCAAACCAAAAGGCATAACAGGTAACTCAGGATATTGCAACCTAATGCAACAAGCAGCTACAAAGTGAACAAGCAGCTACTATAAAACAATTACTCCTACCGAGATCCCAGGAAGAGATCCCAATCTCAAGAGACAGGAACTCATCACACACGCACAAATCAAAGACTTCAAGGGTTCACACAGAATCAAAGGACCTGAAAGGGTATAAGAAAGAAGCTACTTCCTACTCACAAGATCTCAAGAATCTCAGGAATGCTGTGGGACTTCTACTTATTCCTATTAATAAACTGATTCTGACTTCCAATGCAGCTGACCAATCATTCTGCAGTAAAATCTCCCAACCGGGAAATTTGAATCCACAAAGGAAAGAGTTTTTTCTTTCCACAGAATGATCAGCCTTTCAGGCCAGACAGCCCAACAATTCAACATAAAATGACCATTGATGGCAGAGGGAGGGAAAGGGTATCTCTCTCACACTCCCTCCCTCCGTCCCTCCGCCCTCTCTGTGCATGTGTGATGTGTAGGCACAAACATCCATGCTGAACAGAGCATAATACATGGATCATACTGCTTTAATCAAGGTTCTAGGGAGAATACTGGATATTCTAAGATCATATCCAAATTACAAATCAGATTGTTTATGCAACTGCCTTCAAAAGAGGTTCCTTAATTCATTCATCCCGACAGACAAAGCACTTATCTAATTTTGCCTAGACAGAACCAGATTTTTGGCCTTCATCCAGTCCATTACCTGGCATTGATTTAGTATACTCCACTTGCGTTTGATGAAAATGAAAGACAGAGCTAGATGTCATCTGGGTACTGATGAAACCCTATGCCAAATATTTGGATAATCATTTTCTAGGGTTCTGTTGTAGATATTAAACAGTTTTCAGAATAAAATACAGCTCAGTGGAACTGTTCAACTGCCAAGGAATAGAATAATCTTGTCCCCAAACTGTTTTTGCAGAAACCCATCCCAATAGGAACTGCCCTTTTATTATGGTTTGTTCACAGTCAGCCAGATGTTTATGTTGGATTTGGCAATATTATCCACTTGCCCTTTTCAGGGATCTGGGATAGGTAGATAGGTTGTTAGTTGATAATAAAAAGGTCTCATTGCAGGATATAATCTGTTCCAAATAAAACTGTTTTTTTGTAATTGACTATTGTTATTATTTATTTATCTATTTACAATACTTACATTTATCAGAGCTGCCCACTCTGGGCAGCTTACATATACATTATATAAATACAAAACATGACAACCCTCTCTAGGCACCTCAGGCAAAAATAATCAAACAAGAACAAGTCGAGCCAAACCAAAGGCCCATCAACACATCAATCCCAGGCCTAAGACCAAAGCCAGAACTGAAAGTCACCTTTGTAATGAAGTACTTCCTGCCCCTGCCAAAACAAATTACAATGATATATGATAATGACAAGCACTGAAAAGTCTAAGAAAGTCCAAAGCAGTGCCTTAGGGGATCCTTTGCTTTGGAGAATTCATTGAATGCCTGTGAAGAAAATCAAACAGAGGTGAAAGCAGAATGCTAGGTTACCGAAACTACAAGAAGTCTACTGCAATCTCAATGTATTCATTTGTTTAAATAATTTATATGGCCACCCATTTCACAAGAGTGGCTCAGGGCAATGTAAAACAACAAAACAACAACAACTAGAGCATCTGCATACACTCCACCTGGGGTTAAAATTGAAAAACTGTGATCAGAAAAACAACATCAACTGCAGAGCTCACCCAACCACCTGTCCCAAATGCCTGGGGAAACAGACAAACCTTTGTGAAAGGCTATCAGGGTTTGGGGCCACCCAGATGTGAGAAACAGGTAAAAAGAAACAGCAAATAGATTGACAGATGATGCTGTTAACATGTCTCTGCATTACATCCTACAACACCTTGAATCTCCAAATACCTACGCAAGGGTCCTCTTTGTAGACTTCAGTTCAGCATTCAATACCATCATACCAGACACTCTTCTAAGTAAATTAAACCAACTAGCAGTACCTGAACACACTTGTAAGTGGATCATAAGCTTCCTAATAGACAGGAAGCAGCAGGTGAAGCTAGGCAGAATCACATCCGATACCTGTACAATCAGCATAGGGGCTCCCCAAGGCTGTGTGCTTTCTCCACTTCTCTTCTCCCTATATACCAATGACTGCATCCAACGATCCAACAACAGTGATTGGTCTCATTCGAGACAATGACGAATCCGCATACAGACAGGAGGTTATACAACTTGCCTTGTAGTGTAACCGGAACAATCTGGAACTGAACACACTCAAAACCGTAGAAATGGTAGTAGACTTTAGAAGAAATCCTCCCATACTACCACTTCTTACAATACTAGACAACACAGTATCAACAGTAGAGACCTTCAAATTTCTACTATATCACATGACCTAAAATGGACACCTAACATCAAAAAAGTCATCAAAAAAGCAAAACAAAGAATGTTCTTTCTGCGCCAATTCAGAACGCTCAAATTGCCCAAGGAACTGCTGATACAGTTCTACGGAGGAATTATTGAGTCTATCATCTGCACCTCTATAACTGTCTGGTTCGGTTCTGCAACCCAACAGGACAGATACAGACTTCAGTGGATAATTAGGACTGCAGAAAAAAACAGTTACTACCCACCTCCCTTCCATCAAGGACCTATATACTGCATAAGTCAAAAAGAGGGCTGTGAAAATATTTACAGACCCCTCACATTCTGGACATAAACTGTTTCAACTCTTTCCCTCAAAATGACACTATAGAGCATTGTGCACCAGAACAACTAGACACAAGAACAGTTTTCCCCCGAAAGCCATTGTTCTGCTAAACAAATAATTCCCTCAACACTGTTCAACTATTACAAAGTCTGCACTATTATTACTATTAACCTTCTCATCACTCCTTATCACCCATCTCCTCTCACTTGTGATTTTAGGACTGTAACTTTGTCGCTTGTATCCTTGTAGGACTGTAACTTTGTCGCTTGTATTGACTGTTTCCTAGTATGATTTGATTGCTGATTGTACCCTATGACTATCATTAAGTGTTGTATGTTATGATTCTTGATTCTTAACGAATGTATCTTTTCTTTTATGTATACTGAGAGTATTTACACCAAGACAGATTCCTGTGTGTCCAATCACACGGCCAATAAAGTATTCTATTCTATAGGTACATAGGCTTGTTTGAAAATGGAACACGGAAGATGTATGTTAGATCATCTTCAGCTGGTTTCACAGAAACATAAAAAAAAAAAACATTTTTCTTTAGAAGAATGACACCAAGGTAAGGATAGTGACTGACTGCTCTCTCATTCCTCCTCTCCCTTCCTTTTAAAATAAACTGTTGAAGTCATTCTAAGCCTACTTTAAGAAATGGAATTGGCACAGCAAGGATGTTGTTACAAAAGAATAATGCCCTGCTTGTTAAAAGGGGGGGGGGAGGATAATTACTGAACACAAACGAAACAGTAGGTTCTGTTCCAATACCTATCAGTATTCAGTTCAGTACATTAAAAAAAACAAACCAATTACTGATGCCTATTGAAAAAAATTGTGCAAATGCTACTTTGAAGAGAGGATTACACTACAAGATTCAACTTGTTTTATTAATTACTTTTTGCTGGTTTAACAGCAGAAACTCATTGGTAGGGAACTTTTAGTAACCTGAGACCACAGGGCATCAATAATGCAATGCATTTAGATTTTAAACTACTGTGTTTCTGTGCTTTCCTCTTCTGGCTCCTCTGACCTTTAATTTACAAAATTTATTATAAAAATAAATGATTCTCTTTGGAAGTCAGCAATCAAGAACAGTTGCTATTATTCAGTATGTTTTAGGATAGAATGGATAACCGTGCAAGACGCTTACAGCACACATAAAGTGACATAGAATGTAATGCTATTACGTGTATTTTTCCCTTTTGATCCTGCAGTATATGAAACCTGCTGCTGTCTGCTGTTGTTATTTTTAATTAAGAGGTTTTTATGAAAACAAACTAGAATATGGTACCCCCCGAAAGATTAATGGAAGCCTATTCACTGTAGATTAATATAACATGAAGGTGAAATTCCCATCTGAACTAAAATGATTCTATTTTTCAGAGTTGCCCAGATGCATTTTGGTTATGTATAAAAATGCAATCTTATACTTTAGCACTTTAGTCTTGGATGTCTAGTTTTATACATGAAAGGAATTTTGGTTCTTTGTAAACCTGCAATTACACTCGGTTACAGCACAGCTCATATGCAAATTTAATAATCTCCTTAATTTCTGTAACTAATTCCAGCGCTTGATTGTATAAACTTTATAAGTTCTCCCACGGTTTTCTTAAAAGCCAGTAATTTGACTTACAACAGTTTCAGAATTATGCAAAGTTCTTAAAGAATGACAGTGTATAAAATAGGACAATTTACAACAATAAAACTGTCAAAGCAGATGCCCAAATATAAAATAAATGAAACAGAAAATTAAAAAAAATTAACAGGCCAATTGATTTAAAAAATCTGGCCATATAAAAAGATCTTTGCTTGGTTCCAAATGTGAATCACCTTAGTAGCAGATAAACTGCATGGAGAAGGAACTCTGGAGATGGGAGTGTTACTGAAGAGGCCACTCCTGAATAGCTGCTCACTGCACTTCAATGAAAGAGATCTAGATGCATAATTTGCCCCTTAAACTCATCCAAGGAAGCTTATATCCTAGCCTTTTGCTGAAATGTCAAACAATGTAAATTTTTTTTCAAAAAAAAAAAAAAAAAAAATTTTTTTAAGTTTTTTTTTTTTATATAATTATTTTTTTCTAAATTTTTTTTTAAAAAAAAAATTTTTTTTTTTTTTTTTTTTCCTCCCCCCCTGGCTCTTGAAAAAGCACCTTTGGGACAATCATGACTTGGATGATTGAAAATCTCCAAAGACATATGTCCTTTATGGTTATTATTGCTAGTCCTATTATTTTTTTAAGAAATGCAAAATCCCTTTATCTAAGGATATTACATAGTTCTGGCTTGCAAACATTTGGATGACAATCAGATAGCAGCAATGAGATAAAGTAAACTCTTAATTTCTTCTGAGAGATGGGACAGAGGCAACAGTAGGTTGGCTTGCAAGCATTCTCTAGCTCAAAAATCTTAGCTTCACAAAATAGTTGTTTTGGCATTATCATTAGCATCAATATTAGCATCATTAATATAACTAAAGTTGGTAACCTAAGTCTACACCTTCTCAATCTTACTAAAGGAGAATTATGTGAAAACAATAATGAGTAAATAAGGAATGAAAGTAATGAACACAAAGCCATTTTTGTGCTGAAATATTGAGATAAAACGACGCAAGGACACAAGCATGATTAATTTTTAAATGTGTGACGGACCATAATTTGGCCAAGAGTGGATTGTGGGGGAAAATAGAAAGGGAAGGAAAGAAACAAATGAAAGAAAAACTGGAATGAAAATAGAAGGACTAGAAGAATAAAAGAATGTTCCAGTCCTTTGTGAAAAGATAGAAGATAAAGGGATGTCTCAATAGTATCAGTAGAAAAGGGAAAAAAAACGAAAGCTGAATGATGAAAAATATTTTACAGAGTATCATGAAGTTGTGTGGAATTACCCTAATGGGAAGTATTAAAAAGATCATTCAAATGCTGTAATAAAAAAGTTGTTGTTGGAAAAAAAAAGAGATTCATATAAAAGAATGTCTTGTGAAAAATGATGATTAGCAGAATGACAGAGTTAGAAGGACCTTTGAGGTCTTCTAGTCCAACTCCCTTCTCAAGCAGGAAACCCTATATCATTTCAGACAAATAACTGTCCAATCTCTTCTTGAAAGCTTCCAGTGATGGACCACCCAGAACTTTTGAAGATGAGTCGTTCCATTGATCAATTGTTTAAATGTCAGGAAATTTCTCCTTAGTTTTAGGTTGGTAAGTAGTACACTGCTCAAAAAAATAAAGGGAACACTTAAACAACACAATGTAACTCCAAGTCAATCACACTTCTGTGAAATCAAACTGTCCACTTAGGTAGCAACACTGATTGACAATCAGTTTCACATGCTGTTGTGCAAATGGAATAGACAACAGGTGGAAAGCATAGGCAGTTAGCAAGACATCCCCAATAAAGGAGTGGTTCTGCAGGTGGTGACCACAGACCACTTCTCAGTTCCTATGCTTTCTGGCTGATGGTTTGGTCACTTGTGAATGCTGGCAGTGCTTTCACTCTAGTGGTAGCATGAGACGGAGTCTACAACCCACACAAGTGGCTCAGGTAGTGCAGCTCATCCAGGATGGCACATCAATGCAAGCTGTGGCAAGAAGGTTTGCTGTGTCTGTCAGTGTAGTGTCCAGAGCATGGAGGAGCTACCAGGAGACAGGCCAGTACATCAGGAGACATGGAGGAGGCCATGGGAGGGCAACAACCCAGCCTCAGGACCACTACCTCCGCCTTTGTGCAAGGAGGGACAGGAGGAGCACTGCCAGAGCTCTGTAAAATGACCTCCAGTGGGCCACAAATGTGCATGTGGCTGCTCAGACGGTCAGAAACAGACTCCATTAGGGTGGTATGAGGGCCCGACGTCCACAGGTGGGGGTTATGCTTACAGCCCAACATTGTGCAGGATGTTTGGCATTTGCCAGAGAACACCAAGATTGGCAAATTCACCACTGGTGCCCTGTGCTCTTCACAGATGAAAGCAGGTTCACACTGAGCACATGTGACAGACATGACAGGGTCTGGAGATGCCATGGAGAACGTTCTGCTGCCTGCAACATCCTCCAGCACGACCGGTTTGGCAGTGGGTCAGTAATGGTTTGGGGTGGCATTTCTTTAGGGGGCCGCACAGCCCTCCATGTGCTCGCCAGAGGTAGCCTGACTGCCATTAGATACCGAGATGAGATCCTCAGACCCCTTGTGAGACCATATGCTGGTGCGGTTGGCCCTGGGTTCCTCCTAATGCACGACAATGCTAGACCTCATGTGGCTGGAGTGTGTCAGCAGTTCCTGCAAGACGAAGGCATTGATGCTATGGACTGGCCCACCCGTTCCCCAGACCTGAATCCAATTGAGCACATCTGGGACATCATGTCTTGCTCCATCCACCAATGTCACGTTGCACCACAGACTGTCCAGGAGTTGTGGGATGCTTTAGTCCAGGTGTGGGAGGAGATCCCTCAGGAGACCATCTGCCACCTCATGAGGAGCATGCCTAGGCGTTGTAGGGAGGTCATACAGGCACGTGGAGGCCACACACACTACTGAGCCTCATTTTGACTTGTTTTAAGGACATTACATCAAAGTTGGATCAGATTGTAGTGTTTTTTTCCACTTTAATTTTGAGTGTAACTCCAAATCCAGACCTCCATGGGTTGCTAAATTTGATTTCCATTGATAATTTTTGTGTGATTTTGTTGTCAGCACATTCAACTATGTAATGAACAAAGTATTTAATAAGAATATTTCATTCATTCAGATCTGGAATGTCTTATTTTTGTGTTCCCTTTATTTTTTTGAGCAGTGTATTTAAAGAATATAATATTACTTGGATCAAAATAGCAGGATATTTTCTGCTTGGAGAGATTAATTGTATTTTTAGGAATAAACACTTTAAAATCTGTCCACACAGCAGATTATTTAATATTTGCTTGCGGAAAATAAAACTTCACCTTTCTAAATGAACAAGACAAATTTCCTATTACTTTAGACTATTCTTGTAGAACAGTCTTGGCAGTGATCATTATGCACAATATTTTTGTTGAAATCTATTAATGAGAAAAATTGTTTACATTCCTTCTAAAACAACCAAGTCAGTAGTGAAAAATATAAAAACAAGTGAAATGGATTTGATTATTAAGATTTGGTCAAGAAAAGTCCAGGACATTTGTTTCTGATTAGGTCTGGCTAGAAAGATTTTATATTTTTTTGCATTGATGATAATCTGACTACATGTTGCTTCTGACAGGGGTGGTATTCAAATTTCTTTACTACCGGTTCTGTGGGCGTGGCTTGATGGTCATGTTGTGACTTGGTGGGTGTGGCGTGGCTTAGTGGGTGTGGGTTAGTGGGTGTGGCTTGGTGGGCGTGGCAGGGGAAGGTTACTGCAAAATCCCATTCCCTCCCCACCCCACTAACCTGCTTTCCAGCTCTGTTCTTCTGTGCAGGGCAACAAAAGAAGACCCAGCCAATCAGCTGGGACTTGGGAGGCAGAGAATAGATGGGGGTGGGGCCAGTCAGAGGTGGTATTTACCAGTTTTCCAAAGTGCTCAAAATTTCTGCTTCCAGAACCTGTCAGAACTGGCTGAATACCACCTCTGACTTGGACTAATAACCCCAAATAACAGAAGAGTTCTGATAGGTAAGAAAAGTAAGGATGTAAGAAAAGCCCTTTTAGATCCAGTTAGTGGCATTGTGTGTCTACTCAGTAGATCAACCTGCTTGTTCTAGAGATTCAGAAACATGGACCAGGAGGAAATCATATTTTGCTCTGCAAGTCCCTCCCACAGGATAGAGTTGGCTGCCTACGAGTCTGAAGATTACAAGCTGTAATCAAGTCTAGCAGCCAATGGTTTTCTATGCTGTCTGAGCTTGTGGCCATCACCATATCTGATGGTTGCAAATTCCACAGTTAAATGATGTTTTGCAACGAAGTACTCTATGATATTGCAAAGATTTTGGAATGGGAGCATTTAAGCATATGAACATTTCCCTTCAATATTTTCTTTCCAACCATCCCTTTTCATAGTTTAAGGATAGTTTGGTTTTAAAATGACATTCTCTTGAGTTATCCCATACAACATCTATTGTACAGATAAGTGATGTCCCACCGACAGCAAGACTGCACAAGACATGCACATGAGGAGTGGATTGATAGATACCCACATGTTCATAATAACCCAATTCACATTTAATTTTGATTTTTTGTTTTATGCGGGGCAGGGTCTTGACAAATCCCTACAGTTTCCTTGGCAAGTTTTTTTTCAGAAATGGTTTGCCATTGCCTCCTTCATAAGGCTGAGAAACAGTGACTGGCCAAGGTCAACAAGCTGGCTTTGTGCCTAAGCTCACTGTCTTCTGATTTCTAGTCCGATGTTTTAACCAGTACACTGAACTACTCTCAGGCCTGATGTATATAGGCATCAAATGACAATGTGTTGTTTTGGTTTAGTGCCATGTGCCATCTATTCAGTGGTGGGATTCAAATACTTTTGCCACGAGTTCGGTGGGTGTGGCTTGGTGGGCGCGCTTTGCGCGCGTGCACGCACTTTGTGTGCGCACGTGCACCAAACGGGGTGTTCTAACTCACCTCCTGCAAGACTGCACGATCCTGGTAGCTTCAGCAGCTGCTGTGCAGCACTCTTCTGTGACTGCAAAGCAGCTACGTTTCAAATTCAGAAGATAAAAGTGAGTATGGGAGCCCAGGCGGGTGGGTGGGTCCAACAGCAGAGCGGTGGAGAGAACCGGTTAGGCCTCCACTGCTCATCACTTCTACCGGCTCACCAGAACCTGGCTGAACCGGTCGAATACCACCACTGCATCTATTACAGCTTAGAGTTAGATACAAACCAAGCCAGTATAACAAATTTACCAAGTGATATCTAAGTTATGTTTGGCTTAACATGATATGTTAATACAATCACTGAAGAATAAATATGTGCTAGTGGGGGGTTCAGCTCTTCTAATCCTGTTTTCCAACCAATCTACTCTTCATTTCCCAATTTTAAGAAAGGTTGAAGTAAAACTTCTGAGAAAGAGGGAAAATGATGGCAAAAATCAGTCATAGCAACAGCCTTCTCTTCCTATTCTCCATGCTGCTGAATCAAATCATTATGACAAAAAAAATGTCATATGTAAGAAATATTAAATGTTATGTGTTAATGCAGTCACTGAGGTATGTGCATATCTTAGCTAATGAACATATGGTCTTCACACCCCAACAATAACCATTAGTATATTTGTAGAATGAATCTGAATGTAACATAATATGGCTTTGTGTTGATAGGGAGACTTTCTGCCCATTAGTAGAGCCACCCCAAAAAGGAATTTTTAAAAAATCTCATTCTGAAAAAATAAATATTCATTAATATTAAACATTTTCAGTGGGCTAGAAGGATATTTAGGGAAATCACATAAACCTATTTCTACATAATAGTTTAACTCTGGTCTGAAGTTCATCTGCATCTCTATTAAAAATGTTTCCGGAGTTTTAAAAAAATCTAAAATTAATTTTATATTTTGACAATTGAACTGAAAGACCAGAATAAATTAATCTGCTAAGACATAAATATATTGGAATGTGAAGCATCAGAAGTTTTGAAACTATAAATACAATGCAAGTATAGTAGTAATATTATTCTATGTATACCCTTGCATATCTGCAAATCAGAAAGCGTGAAGATGTAAATAAGCAAATACGTTGAGCCGGTGACATAATTACCACAAATTGTAACACTTAGGAACATTGTGGCTTTCGAAATATTTTCTGTAATAACAGTTACAAATGTAACCTTTATAATTTGGCTAAACAACTCTTTCCTAATGAATTAATCCAGTGACCACTTCATATTTCCACCCCCACAAAGAGGCATACCAGTAAATAGTAAATTGGACAGTCTGCAGTCTGCAGCAGTTCTTCTACAGGTCTGAAGCTCCCTGGCAACTTGACATATTTCTATACATAGGGTCTACTGCATTGCTATTGTGTTAGTCAACAACATTAGGAAGTTCAGAAATGGCTTACAGTAAAATTTCTTGGTCTATCCGAACAAAATCATTCATTCTATCTGGCTGGCTGACCTATTTAGTATACTGGCATCAGTCCATTTTGAAACCTAACAGCCCCATCCTTGTTTAGGGTTCTATGATGTCAACAAAAGACTAACCACTCTAGGCAGTTCCTGCTTGGTGGTTTTTTCAATATTCATCCTCTCTTCATAGCTGCATAGTAAATAAAAAAATGTGGCAAAACAGGGGCTGAGTCTATTATTACAGATTTTAGCCAGAGGTGAATTGGGAGGAAAGAATCTCCAGACTTCCTTTGTTAATTAATTTATTTATTTATCTGTCTTTATTATTTTTGTAAATGACTCAAGGCAGAGAACATATCTAATATTCCTTTCCTTCTCCTATTTCCCCCCCCTGCAACAACAACCCTGTAAGGTGGGTTGGGTTGAGAGAGAGTCATTGGTCCAAAGTCACCCAGCCAGTCTCCTGGTTTCTAACATGGTGCCTTAATCACTAGATCAGACTGGTGTTGAGAGACATACAAACATATCTGCTGCCCAATTCAAGTCATCCTGAATTGTCTACTGGTGAAACATAAAGGCATGTGACTTGATGGGAAGAGGAGAGCCCTGGAATTGGCAAGATGGTATTTCTGGCTGGACCTCCGTTGCCTTCGGAAGCAAGGACCGTGATCTCCGTGGTCATGTTCCAAGCTCACCTTGTTGGAGAGCCCCAATCGAGGGCCATAGCCACCCTGGAGGGGTGGTGAAGAAAAGGGGGACCATCTGACAGGTAGAGGAGAACTGTATCTCTCCTCCCTGACATGGAAAGCCCCCCTCATCTGAAGATGAGATTCAGCAGCAACCAAAATGGCTGCCATGAACATGGAGACAGTCTAAATATCTGCTGTCCAATTCAAGTCATCCTGAATTGTCTACTGGTGGAACATAAAAGCATGTAACTTGATGGGAAGAGGAGAGCCCTGGAATTGACAAGATGGTATGATATTTACCAACCTCTTACAATAATCTGAGTAAAAAGGTAAAGATTTCCCTGTCCAATTGTGTTTGACTTTAGGGTACGGTGCTCATCTCCGTTTCTTGGCTGAAGGAGCCAGGGTTGTCTGAAGACATTTTCCATGGACATGTGCCAATATGGCTATGTTGACCATATCACCATGAACAAAGTCACCTGGAATGCTATTATCTTCCCATTAAAATGGTACCTACTGGTCTACTTGCATTTGAATGCTTTTGAACTGCCAGGTGGGCAGGAGCTGGGGAAAGTAACAGGTTTGCACGGGTCTTGAATCCAGGCTGTGAGCTCCAGCTGACAAGTTCAATGTCAAAAGTAATAACATATACTGTAAATGGTATTCTTCAGCTTGAGGGAAACTGAAAACAGAACTCACTGATTAATCGTATAAAAATCAGAATGATGAGTGGTGAATCAAGGAGAATTTGAAATGAATTGCTTGAAGTAACTCAGATGAAATGGCAGGTTGTCTATTTATTATGAACCATTACTTACCAGTGCTTGTCCTTTATCTACTACTTATAGATAACAGTTTTGCAAAAGGTATCCATAGTATCTAAATATTTTTATAGTAAAGCAAGAGTAGAGAAAATAAGGAGCTTAGTTTTTTTCCTTTCCTTTTAATTATTTTTAACAATAGGTTTTCTTTTTGTGGGGACTAAATTGTTTTGGCTAATGCTTTGGCTAAATTGTTTTGATTTCCATATATTCTCTGAAAAAAGCAAAAGGAAAATCCAGACTGGAGGAAAAAGTTGTTTTTGCTGGCTGGTCTTTCCCAGTTTTGTGTGGCTGGCACAGAAAAGCACTTGGCACAATAACCAACAATTTATGTGCTCGGTTTGTCTAATTTGTATAATTTCCATAAAATAGAAATTAGGCTACCTGGATTTGGAGAGCTTAAATCTCTATTGGTGACACAGCCAGAAGGAGATTGGATAGAGGATTGCCTTCCTCTTCTCAAATTGAAGAGGAAATGACAGGCAGGCCAACTATCTAAGAAGCAGATGCCATAGAAGTGAATCTCAATGTAGAACAAATTGGAGATGACTCATAGAAGAATCCTGAAATATGGAACTGCATGGAAGAAGACTGCAGACTCCAGTTGCTTTGCTTTAGAAATACCAGTGAACAGAACAGAACAACAGAACTGGAAGGGACCTTTGAGGTAATCTAGTCCAACCTCCTGATCAAGCAGAAACCCCGTACCATTGTTGACAAGTAGCTGTGCTTGATTGGCATGCCTGAAATGGAAGCGTAGATAGCAAACCAAAGTAATTTTCTCTAAAATTTGGAGAGAAAAAAAATCACCTCTCATTTTGGCCAACGTAAAAGGAGAAACATAGCCATGTTATTAGATATGATGGTATATGGGAATGAACTTGAGAGGCAGGATATACTTTCAGTCTTCTGTTAATATAACTTTACTATAAAGTTATAACTAGTATTTCTAGGTAGTTTTTTCTTTCCTGGACTGCCTCACAAACACTGGTCCATCATTCTGACAATTAGTGTCTGATATATTAAACAGTGGTTTTTTTTCAACCTTATCTGACAAATGAGGATTGAACTGATTCATGATTCCATACAAACCAGTTGTTGTACTACATCCTCACCCCTTCTTCTGTTGCGTATTGAATCTATGCTCTTTTCAGTGCAAAGAAATACTCTGCTATTGTTTATTTTTATTTATTTATTTATTTTGTCAAGTGATTATTAGATAACAGGTATAAGTATAAACATGGTTATGAATACATGAAATGGATATGAATAAGAAAAAAAAGAAACAATAGGACAGGGACGGTAGGCACATTGGTGCGCTTATGCATGCCCCCTACAGACCTCTTAGGAAGGGGGTGAGGTCAACAGTAGACAGTCTAAGGTTAAAGTTTTTGGAGTTTGGGGAAATAACCACAGAATCAGGGAGAGTATGCCAGACATTGACCACTCTGTTGTTGAAGTCGTATTTCCTGCAATCAAGTTTGGTGCGATTAACCTTGAGTTTGTATCTATTATATGCTCTTGTATTGTTATGGTTGAAGCTGAAGTATTCATTGACAGGTAGGACATTGCAATGATTTTATATACCATACTTAGATTGGACCGAAGGTGACGTAGTTCTAGATTTTCTAGGTCTAGAATTTCAAGTCTGGTGGCATAAAATATTCTGCAACGAGTAGAGGAGTGGAGAACTCTTTTTGTGAAATATTTCTGGACTTTCTCAACTGTATTAATATCAGATACGTAATGTGGATTCCAGACTGATGAGCTGTATTCGAGTATTGGTCTAGCAAATGTTTTGTATGCTCTAGTTAGTAGAGTGATATTACCAGAGAAAAAGCTATGCAAGATTAGGTTAACAACTCTTAATGCCTTTTTGGCTATGTAGTTACAGTGGGCTCTAGCACTTAGATCATTAGAGATGAGTATTCTAAGGTCCTTTACAGAGCTTGGATCGTCAACAAGATCTTGACTATTCAGCCTGTATTTTATTTTCTGATTTTTTTTTGCCAATATGTAAGACAGAGCATTTATTTGTTGAGATTTGAAGTTGCCATTTGTTTGACCATTCTGATACATAGCCAAGATCTTTTTGAAGGGTAGCAGTATTGTCTGTGGTATTGAACAGCTTTACATCATCAGCGAAAAGAACGCAGTTGCTCTTAATATGATCACAGAGGTCATTTATGTAGAGTATGAAGAGAGTTGGTCCTAGAACACTGCCTTGGGGGGACACCACTGTTGAACTTCATGATTCCATACAAACCAATTGTACTACATCGCCACTCCTTCTTTTGTTGCATATTGAATCTGTGCTCTTTTCAGTGCAAAGAAATGCTCTACTATTGTGCTACGGTCTTCCCTCCAAAGTCTCCTATAAAGACTAATGGCTAAAATGGGCTAATTAATTTGGTGGGGGTGGATGGGAGGTGAGAGGTGGCAGGATCTGTTTCATATGAACCTGTGTTTTAATCTAATACTTTTCTCAAGCAAAACAAATAGGATAGGAGACTATGCCAGACACCAGGTTTGATAAATGTCTCATAAGTGCAACTGCTTTGGAGGCACGTTCAAATTATATACTAGATGATCATGTAAAACATGATATTCAGAGGTGGTATTCAGCAGGTTCTGACTAGTTCTGGAGAACCGGTAGCAGAAATTTTGAGTTGTTTGGCATACCACCTCTGACTGGACTCGCCCCCATCTATTCTCTGCTTCCTGAGTCCCAGATGATCAGCTGGGTTTTCTTTTGTTGCCCTGCACAGGAGAACGGAGCTTGAAAACAGATTAGTGGGGTAGGGAGAGAATGGCGATTTTACATTATCCTTCCCCTGCCATGCCCACCAAGCCACAGCCATCAAGCCACACCACGCCCATGGAACCGGTAGTAAAAATTTTTGAACCCCATCACTGATGATATTGGTGGACATTATAATAAATTCTGCCCTTGTCCTTTTAGACACACACACACAAAAAAGATACGTATCTTTTGAAGTTTTTTTTCTGGCTGAATTTCAGATTTCTTTTGCAAGAAATGAGAACGATGCAAACATCCAAACTATTTTGAAGGGATGTTGAGAAAGCATATGGTCAACAGACAGACCTTTTCCTCATGATGCTAATGTTTGCATTTGTACTTTAATAATATTGACATGCTTGTATTTACATTTCATCTTTTTTAGCCCAAGCAAACAAAAAACAATCTAAAAATTGTGTATGTGGAGAAGCTCCTCCCTCCCTCCCTCCCTCCCTTCCTTCCTTGTTAATGGTATTAAGTAAATTAATTTGCCAAACTTCTGAATCAGGAACAGTTCCTTTTTTTTCCTCTTGAGATCTTTTGATTTCTCAGAGAAATGATCTCCATTATTATTTTCTTTACATTTTTATCTAATTTAAAGTAATGGGGGGAAATTCTTCATTGTCGTTCTTTTTCCTTTCTGGCTATTTCCATAGTACAAGGACAGATCACAATCCCTATAATTATTTACTAGTTGGATTAATTTGTTGTCTTCTAAAGCCAGTTCTCTATGCATTATGCTAATGATATCAGACGTTCTTTGTTTGCTGGATGATGGCTGGCTTTTTCTTGAAGCTTTTAGCAGGCACTTGTGAGCTTATTTTTTCCAGCATGAAAATCTCCAGACATTTAAAATTTCAGCTCATCCTGACTTTATTATCATATTCTTTTTGATCCAGCAGTGCAGGCATAGTTCAGAATGCATTCCTAAGTATTCTCAAGTAAATCAATTTTGCGTGTGCCTTCATAAGTAATCCAAGAGTCATTTTGAATGACATATAAAACAAACAAACAAACAGGCAAACAAGCAAACAAACAAGCAAACAAATGCAAGAGGTTCCATGACTTGGGTCTACAACTTCCTTTTCCATATTTCTCATTTGGACTGGAAGCTGAAACAATTAGCTCCTGATGGACGTGTTCTGATGGATATGTCCCACCATTTCCAGAATACGTAGCTGCAAATTAGTAGGTGTTTTGAATGATGGAGAAATATCAAATATTTCCTAGGGAAGGAAAGCAGGGAAGCAGGAAAAAGTCAATTGGGGGTCACTCTTTCCAGCCAGAAAGTAACTCCTGGTGGACTAAAGATAGCAGAGGGCCATTAAAAAAATATACTGCCTCATAGTGTTTTACAGCACTCTCTGAGCAGTTTACAAATATCAGCATATTGCCCCCAACAATCTGAGTCCTCATTTACCAACCTTGGAAGGATGGAAGGCTGAGTCAATCTTGTGCCGGTCAGGATCAAATTCCTGGCTGTGGGCAGAGTCAGCCTGCAATACTGCATTCTAACCACTGTGCTGCCATAGCTGTTAGAACGCTGAGAGCTTTATAGCTTCAGTTTCCGGAGTCTAGAAATGAAAGGCCTTTGGGTTCTCAGAGCTTATCAGAGGTCCAATTTTGCTAGAGACCCACATGCCACTTCCAATATTTGACCCTGTGGGCAAAGCTCCACTGATGGGGCTTTGCCTTGGGTAGCGAAACTCCCACAGTATAGTAGGCAATAACTTCCATTGCAGGCATTTCTCTTCACCTTTGGAGGCTGAGGAGAACAATACCTATGTTCCTCGGGACCTTCCATAATCATAAATGTAGCTTAACTGAGAGAGTTTTTAAAAGCTACCAATGCAGAATAACAGTTTAAACAAAGACTTAGTTTCGCTATGTATTTCAGGTGCTTTGAAAGTATTTCGCCCAAAGTAGGAAAATGTTTAGAATGGGGTTTCAGTTGTGCCACCTTAACTTTCTTGTCCCCTCCAAGAATACCCCTGAAGTAGATCCTACTGTGAGGAGAAAGAGTTGCAAAGAAGCAATAGATTAGGAAAGTGATGTAGATGTAGTTCTCTGCAACTATTATTAGTCGTATTTTTAATCCTACCAATAAAAATGAGTGATAGCACAGATTTCAGTTAAGTTTATTTAAGAGGGGGAAAATCTGTTATAAAAGGCTTCACTCTACAAACTTCCTTTCTTTTTTTAGCCAGAATTACTACTGTCCTTGTTGCACCTGTTTTATATCTCTCCTTTTTATGACAGTGCTTGTTGTTTATTGTTGGTGAGGTAGAAGGAAAGCTTTCCAGAGCCATTAAGGAGTGAATAGTATCCCCCACCCATCTCCACCAAATAAAAATCTTGAATGCTTGCCCCTGTTGAAATTTTGTTTCTTTGTTAAAGTTATGTCTCAGGACAGGGGTGTCAAACTCAATTTCATTGAGACTTGTATCAGGGTTGTATTTGACCTTGAGGGGCTGGGGGGGGGGGCGTGGCCAGTTTGGCCTGAGCGCTCTGCCAGCGAAAATGAAGCTCAGGAGGACTGCACATGGCCCTCCCAAGCTCCGTCTTCACTGGCAGAGGGTTGCAGAAGGTCGTTGCAGCCGAAAATGGAGCTCAGGGGCCATGTGTGGCCCTCTCCAGCACCGTTTTCACTGGCAGAGGCACCGTGTACTGGTCCTTTGCTATTTTCAGGGTGGTCCTGTGGGCCAGATCTAAACACCCTGTGGGCTGGATCTGCCCTGTAGGCCTTGAGTTTGACACACCTGCTGTAGGAACTCAAGTCAGATTCTCCTTTCGTTTCATTCTACCAGCTACACCCTATGCGGTTGACTGGGTGAAAAAAACTGAATGCCCAAACTCTGTCTGCAGCTGAAAGTGCATCTAGTCAAGCCCTCTTTCTAATATATTTGGAATTTCTAGTCTGGCATGATTTTCCAGTTTTATAAGTCAATTTATCTATCATTTCCTGGCTCTGCACAGCTCTCATTCCAAAACTAAATATCCACTCCAGCAAGCACATATCATCTGTAAAGTTATTAGCCTTCGTGGGATTTATTTTTTACCAAGAATAATATAGATAGTCCTCCTTTAATGACTATAATTGGGACTGTCAACTCTGTTGTTAAGCAAAGTTGTAACTAAGTGACACTTCAACTGTACTAAGATCTTGCTTCAGCAAAGACCTGCAGAGATTGTAAATGCGAGGATTGGTTGCAAAGTTACTTTTTCAGACTGTCACTGTGAATGTTCACTAAATGAGGCAGTTGCTAAATGATGACTATCTTTATTAAAATGAGAAGGAATGGCTTTATGTCTTGCTTCTTCCCCTCATGTTAATTTATGCTAAAATGAAATTACATTAACTGTGTAACTTTTAATTGAAATTCAATCATTCACTAAAATTTTTGAAGCTTGTATCTGCAAAATTACTCTGTTTGATATGACTGTAGATCAACATTTTGAAGCTCTGGGTGTACACACAGATGTTGGCATGAATAAACATTGCTCTTTCTTCTGTGGCGTTCCAGTAACTCTATATTAATACTGTGCTTATTATGTCAAGATTTTCTTAATTTTGATCTATAAAGAAATTTCTTCATGCAATAAGCTTCAGATATATAGGGGAACTCTACTAACCATGGATTGGTTTGATCAACTAGATGCCAAGTTAATTCATAATAAACCATGTATACAATGCTTATAGTGAGAGGATAGCTGGATAAAATAGCATTTCTCTTAGGTGTTATTTTAAATACACAAATTATTAAGTCTTTGGTAATTATTTCTGTAGAATAATTGCCATACATTTAGGGATTTATGTAATTTTTCTACAGCAGCTGGATTCAACTCAATCATATTGTAGGGATATTTACATGAATGTAAGATCTTGCTTGGAGCCTCTGCCTCTAATATGGATAATATGGGCCACTACAGAATATCATAGAAGGTTTTCTGTAATTAAGAGGATGAATGTTTTACCAAAGATGCCTATTTTGTTTCAGATGTTACTAATGGTCACAACTGATACTTCTTTAAACAATGGCAGATGGATATTTCTAAGTTTATATGGCAAGGGGAAAAATTGCAAGGATTAGATATAAATTTCTGCAAGATGCTAAAGAAAGAGGGAGTTTTTCCTTAGCATTAGATTTGAAATTGTATTTCAATGCTTGTTGTTGCATCTGGCTAAAAACATGGGTGAACCTCCAAATAAGTGGCTACTTGATCTAGAGCAGGGGTGTCAAATTGGCAGCCCGCAGGCCAGATGCATTATGTGCAGGCCATGCCCACCCAGCACCGCGAATGGGAAAAACATTGCAAAACATCACACGATGGCAACATGATGCAGTGGGTTTGACACCCTTGATCTAGAGGGTCATGAATTAAGAGTTGCATGGCACAGTTGTTTATGGTATGATAAGGTTAAAGTAAATGTTGATTTTAATAACCATTTTGTTAGATGTGCCATCTTAAGAGTTTGAAATAAATATAAAACAATGTTCTCTGTGAAGATACCACTTTGGGTGTCTCCCCACAAAGCATTTTTTTTTTTATTATAAAAGAAATGGCGATGAAGCCAGACGATGGACTTGTGGTCAAATAATATATTTTAATTTGGTGATCCTATCCTCAAGTCTAAAGAGGAGTTAGAATCAGAAGGACATGTCTGCCATTAGTTTACATATTTACAATTGAAAGAAAATTTTAAATCAGGCAAAAAGAGTTATAAGTTTTGTTACGTTTGGAGAATAATGGAGACCAGACATCTGACCAGTGACTTCAACTCTTTAATATTAGTAAATAGAACAGAACAGAGCAAGGCTATGGGCAACAGCAACCCTTTTATAGGGTTAGCTGCTACCTTATTAACCAATGACATGTGCAACAAGTTCAAACTTATAACCAATGAGAAGTGTCAAAATAGTGGCCAATCAGGGACTAGTTATGGACCAATCCCTAGTTGTTGTATGAGGACCAATCAGGTGTGCAGGTTTCCAAACCCTGATTTGCATTTATGCTAGTAACTTTTATTGATTCACAACACCCCTCCCCCTTGGGTTCCGTTTGAGGGGAGCTGTAATAAAATCCTCAAGATAGACAGGCCGTTTGGTCTGTCTGGATGATTTCCGTGGCTCCACCGGTTTTGGTCTAAGGTCCGGTTCCGGTGGAGCGTTTGGATGATCTTTATTAAATTCTGTTTCGCTGCACGGTGATTCCGTGCTGCTTTCACTGTGGTTGTCTCTGCTACTCCGTGTTTCTTCAGGGTTTTGCAGTTCGGTTTCCCCCGTATTAAAGTTCCCTGAAAAAGTCAACTCCCTCCCGCTTCAAGTTCCGGTGTTTCGCTGGGCCGTAGGGTTTCCGTTGGCCTGCTATTTGTCATATCAAAGTCAATTTCCTCGATATTTCCTCCCCCTTGAGATGGTGAACCCGGGAGTCATGGGCGCTAGGTGGTAATCTCGATTGGAGTTGGTCTATGTGGCGTTTCCACACCCTCCCATCGTCTGTTAGCAGGCGGTAAGATCTAGGCCCGGTAAGGTGGGTAACGGTTGCGGGTATCCATAACGGGTCGCCGGAAAAGTTTTTGGCAAAGATTAAATCGCCTACCTTAAATTCCCGGCATTTGCTGCTGGAGCCGAAGGGCTTTTCCGGTGCGAATGCGGGGTGGAGCCGGTCAAGGTGCGATCGTAGTTTCCGCCCCATAAGAAGTTCAGCGGGCGTTTTGTTGGTTACGCTGTGGGGCGTGATGTGCTGCAACAAGAGAATTCGATTGATTTTCTCATCGATGTTGCCAAATTCCATTTTGTGAAGGGTCTTTTTTTACAAATTGTACCATGCATTCTGCACGTCCATTCGCCGCAGGGTGCGCGGGCGAGGTTAGCGCATGGCGGATGCCCCGATCAGCAAGATATTGTTCAAAGGGTAATGCAGTAAACTGTGGGCCGTTGTCCGAGACCAACACGTCCGGAAACCCGTGTGTGGCAAATAGTCTGTTTAATTTATTGATAACTGAGTCCGTTGTAGTTGTGTTCATTCGATGGATCTCGAGCCAATTTGAATAGGCGTCGACAGTAATAAGGAAAGTGTGTCCTTTGGTAGGTCCCGCAAAGTCAATATGAATACGGGACCAAGGTCCCTCGGAGTTTCCCATTCGGTTGGGCTTGCTTTAGGCGGGGCGTTGCTGACGTCCTGGCAACGTTGACAAGTAGCGACCCAGGCCTCGATTCTTTTGTCGATTCCCGGCCACCAAGCGTAGCTGCGTGCGAGTGCTTTCATCCGCATGATACCCGGATGTCCTTCATGAAATACCGCCAAAACAGTTTGTTGCAATTTGCCAGGAATTACGACTCAATTGCCCCACAAGATACAGCCTTTTTGGGAAAACAGTTCGGTTTGGCGGGCTTTGAAAGGCGCCCATTCCGGTGCTATTTGGTCCGTTGGCCACCCCCGTTCAACCCAGCGTAGGATGTGTTGCAGAACTGGGTCACGTTTTGTTTCAAAGGCAATGTCTCTAGCCGTCAATGGTGGTACATGTAGAGCTTCGATCTGTAGTGTTGAGATGGTTGGGGCTGGATCTACAACAGAGTCTGGGAGCGGCGTTCTGCTCAATGCATCAGCGTGGAGAATTGATTTCCCCGGGCGATGTTGCAAGGTGTAGTTGTAGGCCGCCAAGAATTCAGACCAACGGGTCATTCTGGGGGACAATATATACGGGGTTGGTTTATTACCTGCAATGATCCCCAGTAGTGGTTTATGATCAGTAATTATCGTAAACGCACGGCCATAAACATATTCATGAAATCTTTTAACTGCAGCCACAATAGCTAAAGCTTCTTTGTCCAGCTGACTATAATTTCTTTCAGCTTTAGCTAAGGTTCGCAAAAAAAACACGATGGGGGCTTCCGCTCCATTTGGTATACGTGGGCCAGAATTGCCCCAACCCCAAAGGTGATGCGTCACACGTGATAGTGAGCGGAAGAGTCTCGTTGTACTGCATAAGTACAGAATCAGAAGTTAGCAATTTCTTTACTTGTTGGAAAGCATATTGTTCCCGTTGTCCCCAAACCCACGTTGCTTTTTTGTCTAATAGTCTATGCAATGGTTCAGCTACCGTTGCTTTGTGGTGTAAAAAACATTATAGAAATTGATAAGTCCAAGGAACGCCTGTAGGTCTGCCTTGTTCCTTGGAGTGGGGGCCTTTTAATCGCCCTTAATTTGTCTTGATTGGGATGGATTCCTTGGCTGTCCAGGAGGTATCCCAAAAATTCTACTTTTTTGGTACATAACTGGCATTTATCTTTTTTAACTCTGAGGCCTGCGTTTTGGAATCTCCGTAAAACCTCTCTGAGTCGTTTTTCTAGAATGTCTTTGTTAGGGGCGGCGATGAGTACATCGTCGAAATATGGTACGACCCCTCTTATCCCTTGTAACAACCTTTCCATTAAGCTCTGAAAGATTCCGGGGGCAACGCTTACCCCGAACTGGAGCCGGTTGCATTTAAATGCGCCCCTATGCGTTACGATAGTTTGCGCTTCTGCCGTGGTCGGATCTACAGGCAATTGTTGATACGCCTGGGCTAGATCTAATTTAGCGAAAACTTTCCCGCCACCCAGGGAATGGAGCAAGTGTTGCACTACCGGCACTGGATATGCACTTTGCTGCAGTGCGTGGTTTAAGGTGGCCCGGTAGTCTCTGCAAATTCTTAGTGACCCATCAGGCTTGATAGGCGTCACTATTGGGGTTTCCCAGCAGGCGTGGTCGGTGGGCTCCAGCACGCCCTGCGCTATTAGCTTATCGAGTTGTTCGTCGATTTTAGGCTTCAAGGCGAACGGCACCCGACGCGGCTTAAGGCGGATGGGTGCTACCTCAGGGTTCAAGTTAAACGAGATCGGGGTCCCCTTGTACTTGCCTAGTCCGTTCGCGAAAACGTCTTGGAATTCTTGCACGAGTGCTTCCTCCCACTCGCTGCTCTCGGCCCGGTGGACTCCGGCTACAGTGATTCCGAGCAGCCTGAACCATTGAAGGCCTAAAAGACTAGGCCTGTCGCGGTCCACTACAGTCAGTGGTAGTGCGACGGTACGGTCCTTGAAAGAGACCTGGAATCTGCGGGACCCGACGACGGGAATTCGGTTACCCTGATAGTCTTTGAGTATAACCCTTTGAGGGTTAAGGTCTTGGCGGCGAATCGTTGGAATGAGCTGTTGGAGCGTTTTCCACGATACCATCGAGAGGGAAGATCCCGAGTCCACCTCCATCACACAAGGTTTGTTTTCGATGGCGACCTTTACTCGGATTTTTCCGGCATCAAGGGATGTAGCGTGGCCTATGGTGATTGTTTGGTGGGTCTCTTCCCGCCTGGTTTCTTCACGCCTGGTGGAAGTGGTGGACGGTTTGTTTCTGTAGGAGTGGTTTCCCCGTTGGTGGTTCAGTTTTTCTCGGTGTGTGCCAAAGAATCCGGAAGACTGGCATTCGGCCTGTCGGGGTTTGGAGTTTTGTTTGCTTCTGCAAACCTTTGCGATGTGACCTCGTTTCCCGCAAATGCGGCAAAGTGCGTTGAGGAATTTGCAGCTGGATCGTGGGTGATTCGCCCCACATCCTGCACACGGTCGGGATGAGGGTTGTGTGAACTGGTCTCGTTCCGTTCGGAGTCGGTTGACCTCTTCCTCATCGCTTTCTGATGGGGATTCTAGGTCTTCGTGGTGAGTCGATACCGGGTGTCTCTCTGAGCGAGGTATCTTTGGCGAGTTGACGTAGCGGTGCATTGGTGCGGCGCATTCGGGCTGCCGACTTCTTGGTCGCCTCCGCTGCCGTGGCTTCTTTAAGGGCATCGGTGAGGCTGATGTCCCCCTTAGCCATAATTTTGCTCTGGATCGTGCCGTCTTCTAGGCCCAGAACCAGGCGGTCCCGGAGTGCTTCTTCTAAGTCGGAGAATCCGCAGAGGCCTCCAAGGTTGCAGAGGTCCGCGATGTAATTGGCAAGACTTTCGCCCTTCCGTTGGTCCCTCTGGTAATATTCGTGTCTTCTGACTAAGGTTGGCACGGTGGGCGCATAGTGAGCCCATAGTAAAGGCTCGAGGACGTCCCAGTCCATCTCTTTTACTTCGGCTGGCTTGGCAAGCGATTTTGCCATTTTAAACACGGTAGGCCCGCAGTGAGTTAGAAAGATAGCTCTTTTTTTGCCGGTTGTTGCATCTTTCAAATTGTTGGTCTCCAGAAACATCTGGAACCTATCCATGTACGATTCCCAGTCTTCGGTTTCTGGGTTGAATGGAGCGGGTGGTACGGCACCGCTGGCCATGTTGCCGTTGATGGTGCGTGTTCGACCACGTGCTCTGTTGGTTGCTCTGTAACTCAGTCAGCTCTTCGGTCTCCGCATCCCATCCTCGTTGCCAGTGTTACGTTTGGAGAATAATGGAGACCAGACATCTGACCAGTGACTTCAACTCTTTAATAATAGTAAATAGAACAGAACAGAGCAAGGCTATGGGCAACAGCAACCCTTTTATAGGGTTAGCTGCTACCTTATTAACCAATGACATGTGCAACAAGTTCAAACTTATAACCAATGAGAAGTGTCAAAATAGTGGCCAATCAGGGACTAGTTATGGACCAATCCCTAGTTGTTGTATGAGGACCAATCAGGTGTGCAGGTTTCCAAACCCTGATTTGCATTTATGCTAGTAACTTTTATTGATTCACAACAAGTTTGACTTTGTGAAAAATAAATAGGAAATCCTATTGCGTAGTAGTTGTTAAGCCTGAATTCCCCAACGAGTGTTAAGGAAAACAAACTAAACAGAATGTGTAGCGTAGTCAGATAGGCAGACAGGTAAATGTGTGAGATAAGTTTGTATTTTAGTTAACACGCAGTAAAATAACAGATACGCTTGTGCTATCAAAAATATAGTTTATTCCATTAGGAATTATAGCATAGTCAAAATAAACGGTCCATTAGTCATGTATCATTTCAGTCAGTCCAGTCGGGGATACTCAATTTGCAAAATCCGTGTTGAATAGTCAATGTCAGTTCACTTACAATAAATCAGTCCGTATTATCTCTTCTCTCCGTTGAGAAATCAACACTCCTTTCTCTCCTCCGTTCCAGTAAAGAAAAACACAGTCATCAATCCATCCAGTAATTAGGGATCATTAAGCCAGAGAGAGAGAGCTGCAATTGACTTGCTTCTTTTATGGTGCTTTTACAACCACACCCTTAATTACATTCTTGTAGTTAAAGTTACACACACTTTAACCAACAAACCATGATAACTTATTTATTATTTTTTACCCAAACCAGTTAGGGTAAACAATGTTATCCCTAACAGTAGTGACAAACATATTATTGCTAAAGTCTATCAATTGTTATTGAATTTGAATTTGGAAACTGAATATGTAAAGCAGGGTGTCCAACCTTGGCAACTTTAAGACTTGTGGACTTCAACTCCCAGAATTCCTCAGCCAGCTGGCTGAGGAATTCTGGGAGTTGAAGTCCACAAGTCTTAAAGTTGCCAAGGTTGGACACCCCTGATGTAAAGCATTGCATGATTCAGTGGGGAAGGGATTTTGGTTATTATTTAATGCTTGATCAAAGGGTTTTAAATTTACACTAAATTATAACTAAAAAGAAAACTTCTATAAGATGATGCATCATTGGTGATGCATCAGATGAGATGTCAAAAATGTATGAAGGTATTTCAAATTAGAATAGAATAACAGGGTTGGAAGGGATCTTGGAAGTCTTCTAATTCTAATAATGCAAATTAATGTTGGAAATGCAAATGTAAAGAAGGGACCTTTTGTCATTTATGGTGGACATGTGACAATAGATACAAACTCAAGGTTAATCGTACCAAACTTGATTGCAGGAAATATGACTTCAGCAACAGAGTGGTCAATGTCTGGAATACTCTACCTGACTCTGTGGTTTCTTCCCCAAACCCCAAAAACTTTCACCTTAGACTTTCTACTATTGACCTCACCCCTTTCCTAAGAGGTCTGTAAGGGGCGTGCATAAGCGCACCAATGTGCCTACCGTCCCTGTCCTATTGTTTCTTTTATTTTTCTTATATGTATCCATGTATTCATAACTATGTTTTTACTTATACCTATTATCTTGTAAGCAATTGACAAACCAAATAAAATAAAATAAAATAAATAAATAAAATAAAAGCAATGAAATATTGGAATAGGATTCATATCCTAATACAGAAAATTCTCAAAGTGAATATAAAGATAAAACCAGAAACATTTCTTTTGGGTTTAATGGAAAAAGACTTGGAGAAAAAATGGAACTTTGATGTTATATGTTGACGGCAGCAAGATTACTTTATGCACAAAAATGGCAGGACATTTTGATTCCCACATTGGACGAATGGCTGCAAAAGTTGATAGAGTTAGCAGAGATGGCTAAACTGACTGCTTTGATTAAAGAAAAAATACAATTACTTGGAAACCACTTCTGAACTCTGTTCTTGAAGTGGAAAAAAATGAAACTTTGATTTTGGGCTTTTACTGATTAGATAGGTTTGTTATTATAGAAATGGCTAGTTTATACTATTTTGTAAAAGTTGAGGTTTGATATTATCTTCAAATAAGTTGGAGTTGGAAGTCAATACCTTTTTTTTTCTTTTTTCCCTTTTTCTTACACTTTTCACGGCCCTTTTCCCTCTCCTATTCTTCTTACTATTTTCTTTTGTAATTTTGTATTTTCTATTATAAACAAATAAAAAGAGAGTGACAAAAAAGGATATCATAGAAGGGATCGGATATTTCTGTGTGCATGTTGGGGGGGCTTAGTTCATTTTACCTTTTATCATAAATTTATCTAATTTGCAATATATATCGAATATATTATTTCAGCATTGACACTTTGACAAAATTTCATAATGCAAACAGAATATCCTATCAAAATATTAAGAGGAAAATGCACTCAAACACGTGCATATTTGAAAACAGCACATGAAATTCTCTTGAGAGAAAAAGGTCTTGAAAATAATGCATCTTTTAGTCCGCATTTTAGACTGATGCAGAAATAAATTTAGGGATGGTAAAATGAAAAACAGAATTACACCTAAACTGACAGACCTTTCAGTTTCCACTGATAGCATGCCTGCCTTTTGCATCAAAAAGGTATGATGCCTGTCATGATCTGGATCTGGTTGCATTTGATGAGAAAAACTGTTCCTTGAGATTTTGGAGATCTATTGCCAGTCACAGAAACAATACTTGCCAACATGGACGGTAGTCAAATCCTAATTAGCATGGGATGCACAATTGACTGTGACACTCAGCTGGCTTGTTTCTTTAACTAAAATGGCACAATATACTCATCTATAATTTCCCAAGGACAACTTGACATAATAAGAGGACAAGTGAAGTCCATTGATGGGGAAAATATCTGTGAAACACTCGTGAACTTTGATAATAAACAATTTTCCCACTGATACATTCTATGAATTAATTATTCTGTCAGGGAATAAAAACATTACAAGTATAATCAAGGTTGACTGGCTCTAAGACAGCTATACATCTTAGCTACCCTGCTCAGGCTGGGGAGAAAAATGATGGAAACAAGATGTAAGACAGATGTAAGACCAAACAGTGCTGATTTCTCATATTCATTTGCTGTTTAATATTTTATGAAGATAGATTACAAATAAACTATGTTTCTATAGTCTATAGAGCAAGCCCCTCTCATTCTCATATGCTCATGGAGGTTCATGTTGTAGTCATTTGATGTGACTTCTGTAAAGACTGACATTTTCTTGAGAGTCATATTATTTCAGAAGAGGCCACGAACTGCACAGCAATATGCATATTTATAGTATGCACATGGTGCTTTTGTTCTTCAAAGCGGCTCAATGATTCCCAGGAAGAAGCTGACAATAGAAATCAATCATTGATATTTCTCTGCATAGATTACACTTAGGCATACTTAGGAACAACGGTTTGCCCAAGAGATCTTGGTACAGAAGAGCAACAGGTTCCAGATATGGACTATAACCAAGCATCTTTGATGTGGATTCAGTATGGAACTCTGATGTAGAAAATGTGCATATGGGATAAAGAGTAATATTTCAGTTTGCACTAAAAGCACTATCTGTGGATGCTTGTTTCACTGGGGGGAAAGTTTTTCCTGGATGAATTGTGATATTTGTGTGGTGGGTGGAAAAGAAGTCACCCTATTAAAATACAGGGATCAGTTATGGTTAGAAAAATCTTAAGGGTCTTAGTAGGGCATCCCAGAGGCCCTCGATTTCTTTGGTCTCCTCTTTCTCCTGAAGTCCAAGCAATATTCTGATCTCCTCTTTCCCCCGAAGTCCAAGCAATATTCCGAGTGGAAAATCAAAATGGATTTATCTGTCTCCTTCTGCTTCTGGAATGTTGAACCCTACACTTCAGAGTCAAGAAGAAACAAAGAAGAATGCACTGCAAATGGTTTTAAGACATCTCCGTTTCTAATTCCACAAAATTCGGCGAGACCAACAACATTTTTGATAAATGAAATAACTTTGGCTCAAAACAGATTACCCCAATTATAGAATAAATTTAAAATACACATTTTTCTTATTAAGCTATTTCTCCTGGAAGAAAAGCAAATAACCTTGATGAAGAAACACCCCACTCCCCAAAATCAATCGAACAACAGACTGATAGATTACAGACAAAGGATCATTATGAGACACAACATACTATGAAGTTTCAGAATAAATCCTATAATAAAATTCAGAAAGCATTAACATCAAATAAAAATGCTATGGAAATATCAGAAGCTGGAACAAATGTTCTTGTGAGATTCCCAGCATAGTTTTTCCCATAGCAGAACAATGTATTCTTTGATTTATAGACTTCTTGCTGCAGTTTTGGAAAGTCACATGGCCTAATGGTATAGATTTCACAGGGGGGTTATGAGACACAATAGGAGGCTGCTAGTCATAGAAATTATCTTATCCACGCCAAAAAAAAAGATACTAACACTGCTTGATTGTAAGCAGGAGGAGGAAGAACAAGAGGGGAAGCCTGGTTGTGTCTTTGGTTTCCATCTTTCCTATTCTTACTGTTCCTAAAATTGAAGGATAAAGGATGGAGGGTTTGGGGGAGGGAGGAATGCTAGAGGAAGAAGGTTCATCTTTAGAGGAACTTTACCTGCTTTCTGGTTATCCAGACAAGGTTCTGCTCAAAGTAAAAGCTACACTGAGGGCTAGGTGCAGAAGGGAAAATATCATAGGGTTAGAGTTACATTCTGTTCTTCTGGAGAGGTAATCAGGAGTTCATCATTCTGTTGTTGAAGGGAAGCAAAGAGAAAAACAGCCAGAGGTTTGATATAATGAAATCTTATTATGACCGTCTGTTCTTTCTACACGTGGGTTGTTTTTCTGATTTAGGAATCTCTCTCTCTTTTGTGTTGCTATTACAACTTTGATTGGTTGCACAGTCAGCCAGATATTTAGACTGCATTTGAAAGTTTGATCCATTTAAAAAATGAGATAAAAGGACCTGGGATAGGCAGATGTTGTTCTTTGATGGTTGCAGGATATAAGCTGTTCCAAGTAAAGCTGCCTTTTGCAATTGATTGACAGTGATTTTTGTAAACAGTGCTGGAATTATTAGTGCCATGTCACATGAAACATACAAGTGAAACTCAAAAAATCAGAATATCGTGCAAAAGTTCATTTATGAGGGCTATCCACAAAATAGATTACGTTTTGCGATAGAAAAAAAACAAAGTGTAGGAAATTTTTTTATTATATACACTTGAAAGTGACACTTAAATACTACTTTTCAACATATTCACCAAACAAATTGAGGCATTTATCATAGCGGTGAACAAGCTTTGTAATTCCATTGTCTTAAAATTCAGCCACCTGAGATTTGAGCCAGTCGGTCATGCCTGCCTGCAGTTCCGCGTCGTCGTCAAAGCTCTGTGTTCCAAGCCAGGTCTTCATCCTCGGAAACAAGTGGTAGTTGCTTGGTGCAAGATCGGCACTGTAGGGCGGATGACGAAAAATCTCCCACTTGAAAGCATTCAGGACTTCTCGAGTATGATTTGCTGTGTGTGGTCGGGCATTGTCATGCAAAAACAAAATTTTTGAGCTTAACTTTCCTCTACGCTTGGTCTGAATTGCTTTTCTTAGTTTTTGCAACGTTTCACAATACCTCACAGAGTTTATTGTTGCACCAGGTTCCAGAAAATTGATAAGAAGCACACCTTGCCTATCCCAAAAAACAGTCGCCATAATCTTCCTTGCAGAGAATGTTTGCAAACATTTTCTTGGTTTTTGGGGGGAATTTGTGTGCCCCCACTCCATAGCCTGCAATTTGGTCTTGCTGTTCACATGTTTGACCCAAGTCTCGTCTCCAGTTACGATTCGATCAAGAAATGAATCTCCATCTTTGTCATAAGTGTACGGAAATGTCAATGATGCGGACATACCCTGACTCTTGTGGTTTTCTGTCAGGATTTTTGGCACCCATCTTGCACAAAATTTGTGGTAGCCTAGCTTTTGTGTAACAATTTCATGCAACAACTGCATGAAATTTGTGGAAAACTAAGCGAAAGTTCCGTTACTGTGAAACGGCGGTTTTCGCGAATCTTGTCATCAACTTTTGTGACCAGTTCATCAGTCACAATGCTCGGACGTCCACTCCACTGTTCATCATGAATGTTAGTTCGTCCATTTTTAAACTTAATGCACCATTGGCGCACTCCACCTTCAGTGATGATGTTGTCCCCGTACACTTCACACAGTTGCCGAAAAATTTCAATCGGTTTATGTTTTTTTGCCAACAAAAACCTTATCACTGATCGCACCTCACAACTCGCAGGATTTTCAATTGCAGCACACATTTCAAACGTTTGCTGTGAAATAACGGGCAATGATATGAACCTCCCACTAGCACGACTAGATGCAGACTGAGCGGCAGACGCACAGACCAAAGATGGCCACGCTAGCTCCGCCCCTTCTTGCTACAGACGAAAATGTAATCTATTTTGTGGATAGCCCTTGTATTTCAGTAATGCAACTTAAAAAGTGAAACTAATATATGAGATAGACTCATTACATGCAAAGCAAGGTAGTTCAAGCCATGATTTGTCATAATTGAGATGATTATGGCTTACAGCTCATGAAAACCCCAAATCCACAATCTCAGAAAATTAGAATATTGTGAAAAGGTTCAATATTCTAGGCTCAAAGTGTCCCACTCTAATCAGCTAATTAAGCCATAACATCTGTAAAGGGTACCTGAGCCTTTAAATGGTCTCTCAGTCAGGTTCAGTAGGAATCACAATCATGGGAAAGACTGCTGACCTGACAGTTGTGCAGAAAGCCATCATTGACATCCTCCACAAGGAGGGAAAGCCTCAAAAGGTAATTGCAAAAGAAGTTGGATGTTCCCAAAGTGCTGTATCAAAGCACATTAATAGAAAGTTATGTGGAATGGAAAAGTGTGGAAGAAAAAGGTGCACAAGCAACAGGGATGACCGCAGCCTGGAGAGGAGTGTCAGAAAAAGGCCATTCAAAAGTGTTGGGGACTTTCACAAGGAGTGGACTGAGGCTGGAGTCAGTGCATCAAGAGCCACCAAACATAGATGGATCCTGGACATGGGCTTCAAATGTCGTATTCCTCTTATCAAGCCGCTCATGAACAACAAACAACGTCAGAAGCGTCTTACCTGGGCTAAAGAAAAACAGAACTGGTGTTGCTCATTGGTCCACAGTCCTCTTTTCTGATGAGAGCAGTTTTTGCATCTCATTTGGAAACCAAGGACCCAGAGTCTGGAGGATGGAATAGAGAGGCACACACTGCAAGATGCTTGAAGTCCAGTGTGAAGTTTCCACAGTCTGTGTTGATTTCAGGAGCCATGTCATCTGCTGGTGTTGGTCCACTGTGCTTCATTAAGTCCAGGGTCAACACAGCTGTCTCCCAGGAGATTTTGGAGCACCTCATGCTTCCTTCCACAGACGAGCTTTATGGGGATGCTGACTTCATTTTCCAGCAGGACTTGGCACCTGCCCACACTGCCAAAAGCACCAAAACCTGGATCAATGACTGTGGGATTACTGTGCTTGATTGGCCAGCAAACTCGCCTGACCTGAACCCCATAGAGAATCTATGGGGCATTGCCAAGAGAAAGATGAGAGATGTCAGTCTGTGCTCCATTCGAAATCCAAGAAAGAAATACTCAGACTCCAGTGGTTAGAGCAAAGTTTTTTCTTTTACTAAATTTCAAAGTGGGAGCTACAGAGAAGATTCTGAATCTACAGGATTTGGCACGCAGATCACATATACAAAGGGATGGAGTTGTTCCCACCCCCCAAAGTCCAGAAGACTCTTCCAATTAAAAGTTCTGAATATGATCATGTGGGCATCTTCAGGTGGTGATGAGGCCTCTGTCCGTTGACCTTGACATATTTTGATAAAACTTCGCAGCTGCGCAAAAGGGAAAGAAAGCTAGCAAGGAAATAGAAAGTTAAAGACAAGAATTTATACCCCCCCTTGCTTACCCACAGCAAAGGAATGTAACACCTCCAGCTCTCTTCCCCTCCAAGTCTCCCCTCCCCCCGTTGCTAATGACAGCCGAAAGAAAGCAGTGAGCATAGTAACAGAGAAGATGCAGAAAAGATGCAGAAGATATCTTGAGGCTGACATTCGGACCCCCTAGAAAAAGGACATTAGTCCCTGTAAGAGAGAATAACATAAAAACATGTTAATGATTGCACACATTTCTATGGTTTATCAGGGTACTTTGCATAAAAGTTCTTGAGCAGTTCAGGAGCCCTAATGTCTTTGTCATTTACCCACTCAGCATAGGATGGAGGAAAATGTTTCCAAGCTACAAGATATTGGAGACGACCCCTCCATTTCCGAGAGTCCAAAATCTCTTTAATAATCTTGAAATGTTGTTCACCCTCAATCAGCAATGGTATGGGGGGATCAGTCTGGGTCGGTCTCAATGTACATGTATGCTCGGGTTTCAACAAACTAACATGGAAAACTGGATGAATTCGATGAAGAGTTTTTGGTAGTGTCAACTGAACAGTCACAGGGTTCACAATTCGCTCAATTGGGAAAGGACCCACATACTTAGGACCCAACTTCTTCGACTTCTGGGTGGTCTGTAAATATTTGGTTGAGAGGGACACTTTGTCGCCTACTTGATAAGACTTCTGTGGGGTTCTCTTTTGTCAGCAAATTTCTTATGAGACTGGTGCGCCTCGTCCAAAGCTTTACAAGCGACCGGCCAATTGAGTTGAAGTTGAGATATCCAGTCGTCCAACGACTGGACATTGGGTCTTTCACGAGGAAACTCAGGTATGGGCACAAAATCTTGCCCCGTGGCCACTTTGAAGGGGGTAAACCCAGTACTGCTGTGGACAGAGTTGTTATATGCCACCTCCGCAAAAGGCAGCAGATCCGCCCAGTTATCCTGCTGATAATTTATGTAACACCTGAGATATTGCTCCAGCACTGCGTTAGTCCTCTCACAGGCCCCATTAGTTTGGGGATGGTGGGCGGAGCTTAAGCCCTGGGTGGAGCCTATTAACTTCAAAAATTCCCTCCAGAAGTTCGAGGTAAATTGGACCCCTCGATCAGAAACTACACACTCAGGGACACCATGCAGTCTATAGACATGTATGATGAAGAGTCTAGCTAGCGACTTCGCCGAGGGAATCTTGGAGCAAGGTATGAAATGTGCTTGTTTGGAGAACAAATCGGTCACCACCCAAATGACTGTGTGTCCAGTGCTCTCGGGTAAGTCTACTATAAAATCCATGGAGATTTCCTTCCAAGGAGCAGTTGGCCTAGCCACATTCTGCAACAGACCTGGTGGTTTACCAGGAGGTCTTTTGGCTGAGGTGCAAACTGGACAGCTCGCTACATAAGTCTCAATGTCTTTTTTCAATGAAGGCTACCAGAACTGTCATTTCACCAGGGTCTTCACAAAACCAAAGTGACCAGCTGCCTTTGAGTCATGAGTTTGTTGTAACACTTGGCTTCTCAAGGTCTGTGGCACATACAATTTCGCACCTACCCAGGCTAAACCATCTCGAACGGTGCAGTTATTCGCATTTGCCAGGAACCACTCATCCGTTTTCAGGGCTTCCTTAAATCGTTCCATCAAGTCACTGGACAGATCTGCCTCTTGCTTCCTCTTTTGAGCTCTGGTGACCACTGGGGTGGGCAGCTACGTGGTTGACACGATCGGCCTTGTCACTTCTTGACGAGCACTATTGTATTGAGGCATTCTAGATAAAGCATCTGCCATAATTTTTTTTTCTCCTGGGATGTACTTCAAAGAGAAATTGAATCGTTTGAAATACTGGGCCCACCTAACTTGCTTAGGGGACAACTTCCGAGGTGTTTTTAAGGCCTCCAGATTCTTATGGTCAGTCCATACCTCAAATGGGTGTTTAGCTCCTTCCAAGAAATGTCTCCAAGTTAGTAGGGCCCAACGGACTGCAAAAGCTTCCTTCTCCCAAACAGCCCACCTCCTTTCAGTGTCAGTCAACTTACGGGAGGTGTAGGTGCAAGGTTGTAGTGTCCCCTTCTCATTTAATTGAAGTAAGACCGCCCCCACAGCCACATCACTCGCATCAGCTTGGATCACGAAAGGGGCATCCATATCCGGGTGTTTCAGCACTGGTTCTGCAGCAAACAGTCGCTTTAGCTTTTCAAAAGCGGCTTGGCATTCCATGAACCAATTCAACGGTTGGCTGGGCTTTGGTTTCGTTTCCCCCTTTGTCTTTAGGAGATTGGTGATGGGCATGGCTATCTTAGCAAAAGACGGGATGAATTGCTGGTAAAAGTTAGCAAATCTGAGAAAACTCTGAAGCTGCTTTCGGGTTCTCGGCGGGGCCCAGTCCAATACAGCTCGCACCTTCTCTGGGTCCATCTCGATGTCCTCGTGTGAGATACGATATCCTAGGTAATCAATTTTTTCTTGATGGAACTCACATTTGGACAGTTTGGCATACAATTTGGCAGCCCGCAGTTTGTGCAGCACGGAGCGTACCAGTTTCACATGTTCGTCTCTAGTCTCTGTGTAAATAAGGATGTCATCAAGGTAAACCAAAACCCCCTTATATAAATGTTCGTGGAACACCTGATTGATCATTTGCATGAAAACGGCTGGTGCCCCCTGTAGGCCAAAAGGGAGAACATTGAACTGGAAACAACCCATCGGGCAATTGAACGCAGTTTTCCACTCATCTCCCTCTTTAATTAGGATTCGGTAGTACGCCTCCCTCAGGTCCAATTTCATGAAAATCTTCCCTTTGGCCAGGTGGGCTAACATGTCCTTCATCAGAGGGAGGGGGTACACGTTCTCCACGGAAACCGCATTTAAGTTTCGGTAGTCAACCACCAAGCGTTTGGAGCTATCTTTCTTTTCGCGGAACAACACAGGGGCCGCCACTCGAGGTCTAGCGGGTTGGATGAAACCATGTTTCAAGTTCTTATCGATAAACGATCTCAACTCCTCCAGTTCCCGTGGTGTCATCGAATACAGCTTCGGTTTCGGGAGCGTCACCCCTGGTAGAAATTCAATACTACAATCGGTTGATCGATGAGGGGGGAGCTCATCAGAGGCCTCTTCGCTAAACACCTCTCTTAAGTCCCAGTATTCCTTTGGGATTTTCTCCTCCCCCTCCACGTGCTCGACACCTGCGGAAGCTGACTCAGCCAGGTTTTGAAACTTCGGATGGGATGGCTCCTCCCCTTCCGGTTTCCGATCGGTGTGAATCCGTATCAACCCCTCTCTCCAATTCACATGGGGATTCCACTTCCAAAGCCAGGGCAGTCCCAATATTAGAGGCTGTTCAATCCCAGAGGCCACAATAAAGCACAGGGTCTCACTATGGGTTCCCATGCTCATCTCTAGGGGTTCCGTTATAAAACGTGCAGGGCAACCTCCCGACTCAGATCCATCCAGTTGGCAAAAGGATATGGGCGTTCTTAAAGTTCTCAGTCTGATGCCCATGCCCTTGACTACTTTCATGCTGATTACGCACCTCGTGCATCCCAAGTCCAATAAGGCCAACATCTCCCCCTCGGTCCCTGAAGTGAGCACCCTTAACTTTATTGGGATGGTCATGGGCCCCTTGTTAGGACTTACCAGGACGTCATCTTCCGAGTCGGTCTCGCTCTCGTTGAGGACGGTCAGAGGTCCCAGCTCCTCTCCCGCTGGAGGGGTGACCTCTACAACCTCCCCTACCTTTAGCCCGGTTTCGCGAGGCTTGACTGGGGGGTTTTTGGGCTTCCTCCCTGGCCCCTGCACTCCCTTTGGATCCAGCTTGACCCGGCAATCCACAATCTGGTGGCCCTCCTTCCCGCAACGAAAACAGGCAGTGGATTTGGATCTTGCCATCACTCCTCCCTTCTGAGGCTTTGGGGCCTCTCGGAGACACGGGGGGAGCGGTTTGCTCCATACAGGGCCTCCTCTGCGTCTGCTTCAGGTTAGATCTATTTCCACTTCTTCCGCTAGCAAGTACCACAGCTGCAGATCATATGGATCCCTTCTGGAGATGCACATGTGGTATATATTTAGGCCATCTTTGTAGGCTTCTATCAGGGCCCCCGGGACCAGCCTCGTATGTGGCATGCCAGCTGTCTGAACTCTTGGGTGTAGTCAGCAACTGATCTCCCCCCTTGAGTTATGGTTTTCATTCTGATCCTAGCCTTTCTCTCCGCTAGAGGGTCCTCAAACCTTCTTCTCAATGCAGTCATGAACACATTGAGATTCCGCAGTTGGGGGGAGTTATCATTATACAAAGTCACCATCCAGCTGCTATCCCCTCCAGGGCCCTGGTAACACATCTCACTTTGGCCGCTTCAGAAGTGAATGCTCTCTCATATTCCTCCATATAGCTCCAGATTTGTGCCAGAAAGAAACCCAAATCCTTGGGATTTCCCCCAAACTTCACGTCTAACGGAGGCAGGTTGAAGGCTGGGTATCTTCCAGGGATCACACCTCCCGCTGGGGCCCCCAGGGTGGCAGCCGGCTGCTGCGCTGGCGTAGGCTGGGCTTGGGGGGTGGGGGCAGGCTGACTTCCCCTGGCTGAACTCACTCCCCCTTCCCCCTCATACCTTGGAGCTGTGCGAGGCTTCTCAAAAGCATCCCTAGGCAGCTGTCTGGCTTGATCTAACATGCTTTCCATCTCTTCCCTTTCTTGCCACAACTGCTCTCTCGCACGTCTTCGGGTTACAGTGATTCCAGGAGGAGGGACGTCTTCGGGATCCCTCCATCCAACACCCAACAACCATCTGGGTCTCTCAGCTGGAACTTCTTCCAGAGTAAGGTCAGCCAGCAGATTGGTGGCTGGCACCTCCGGTAGCAGCATTGACTGCCCCCCCACAGCTCCCTGGTCGTCTTCATCACCAGCTGGGGATGACATGATGTGGAGCCCCCTCGGAAGAAAAGTTGATTTTTTCTCTGGGTGGGCTGATGAGGAGATTCAGAATAATGTCAGTCTGTGCTCCATTCAAAATCCAAGAAAGAAATACTCAGACTCCAGTGGTTAGAGCAAAGTTTTTTCTTTTACTAAATTTCAAAGTGGAAGCTACAGAGAAGATTCTGAATCTAAAGGATTTGGCGCGCAGATCACATATACAAAGGGATGGAGTTGTTCCCACCTCCCAAAGTCCAGAAGACTCTTCCAATTAAAAGTTCTGAATATGATCATGTGGGCATCTTCAGGTGGTGATGAGGCCTCTGTCTGTTGACCTTGACATATTTTGATAAAACTTCGCAGCTGCGCAAAAGGGAAAGAAAGCTAGCAAGGAAATAGAAAGTTAAAGACAAGAATTTATACCCCCCCTTGCTTACCCACAGCAAAGGAATGTAACACCTCCAGCTCTCTTCCCCTCCAAGTCTCCCCTCCCCCCGTTGCTAATGACAGCCGAAAGAAAGCAGTGAGCATAGTAACAGAGAAGATGCAGAAAAGATGCAGAAGATATCTTGAGGCTGACACATGAGACCGAACAATGCAGAAGAGCTGAAGGCCGCTATTGAAGCATCCTGGTCTTCCATAACACCTCAGCAGTGCCACAGGCTGATAGCTTCCATGCCACGCTGCATTGAGGCAGTAATTGCTGCAAAAGGGGCCCAAACCAAGTACTGAGTACATATGCATGCTTATACTTTTCAGAGATCCGATATTGTTCAATGTACAATCCTTGTTTTATTGATTGCATGTAATATTCTGATTTTCTGAGATTGTGGATTTGGGGTTTTCATGAACTGTAAGCCATAATCATCACAATTATGACAAATCACGGCTTGAACTATCTTGCTTTGCATGTAATGAGTCTATCTCATATATTAGTTTCACCTTTTAAGTTGCATTACTGAAATAAATGAACTTTTGCACAATATTCTAATTTTTCGAGTTTCACCTGTAGATCAATTTCAAAAATCTCTTGTTTTTTAAGCTAATGATTAATTTGCCCAAATTACCCTGATCTTAAAATAAGTAATTTAGCAGTGTGAGAGAAGAACTCTTTTAAAAACAAATTTTAATCACCCAAGGCAGTTTATTCAGTGGTCCAGAAGGAAATGGGCATCACAGCCATTATGGCTAGACTGTCATTTTCTTTTTTTCAATTTTCATGTTTTTGTACCTTGGATATATTTATATGTGTCCCACTCTGGTATGTATGATTGTGCTAGCTCTTCTCAGTTTCTCCATAAGGGGGAAAAATAAGGAAAAGTGTTAAAGAAAGAAAGAAAGATGAAAGAGTGACTCATCCACTAGGAAAGAAGGTCATTGCTTTTGATCTGCGACCACAAAGGAAGTGAGGCCCTCAAGAAATGAAATTTCTCCACTGGATGTTCCCTTCCTTTTTATTTTATTTTTGGCTTCCTCTGATGCTTTTCTGTTTCTGGACTTGCTCCAAGTGTGCAGTTTTTATGAAATCAACATCACTCAGTTTTTATAGACTCGCTAAAGATATTCACCCCATTCAGGCTTAAGGCCAGCTGCCTCTGTATGTTATATAGAAGGCATGGGTGATACAGAGATTTTGAGAGAAGAAAGTTTATGCTGAGGGAAGGAAAGTAGACATTAATTGATCCATATAATGAGAATTGGAAGAGGTGTTGGTATACAAGAAAGGGGGAGAAAATGTTTCTCCTTTGTGGAAGTACCTAGATTCTGTTCAGGTATTAGATTATTTGGAACATTTGCAAGATAATGAGCTAATCACACCCAGATGACTTCAACCTTCTCGATCATTGTTTTTCAACCTCTGCGGCTTTAAGCTGTGGCTGGTTGGGGAATTCTGGCAGCTGACATCCACACAGCTTAAAGTTGCAGTGGTTGAGAAACAGTGACCTAGATATTCAAGGATCTTCAAAGATGAAGTAAGCATGTGTGCGCATGTGAGTTTCATGGCTGATACGGAAGCCAATACATGTCCTGATGCATGGAGGGCAGAGCTGGCATTGCAACGATATGGCGTGCAATCTTGAAGGTCTGAGATCGCCGCCGATATCTTTGCTCCTGGACGGTCCAAACGGATCTAAACTGTCCCAAAGAGATGGTGAATGTAAAGAGTGCATCCTGTCGATCCCAGGGATATCGCAAAGTCCCTGGTAGATCCAGGAGAAGCTCTTTTTGCCAGCGACAAAGAGGCAGCCATTAAAGCTGCTGAAGTTGGGACAGCTCTGAAATGGAAGAGAATGGAAAGAGAAAGTGTGCCGGTTTGGTGAGAGTTTTTTTCTTTATTTTAAGACTTGAAAAGACACCCTAAGGAAAAGAAAGAATTTGTAAAATCTCAGACAGAAGTGATTAAGCGGTGATTTTAAACAGGAAGTTAAATTATTATTATTTTATTGCTGGACTCTTAATACATGATTTTATAAGTTGAAATTGAAACTGGACTGGTTTTCTTTTTTACCTTACTTTTTCTTTTTTGTCTTTTCTCCTTTTTGTTTTTATAATATTTTAGGCTAGAGATTCCCTTTCAGCCTTTTCTTCTAAGTCTTTTTTCCTTTTTAATTAATTTTCATTGCATTACATTTTGTTTGGAAAAGGAGAGGGAAAGTGAAAGCAGAGGAAATTTTGTAACACTGCCAACTAGAGGCTTAGAAATATTGTTTCTCTCTCTTTTTTTTCTTTTCAACCAGACAAAGCTGAGAAAGAATTCAGGCTTCTTTTCAAGGACTTTGAAAAGATAGAGGGAAGAGATAGAGGGAAGATAGATAAGATAGAAGGAAGAGCACGGGAGAGTATTATTGCAGGTGCTCCTCTGGGTTTCTATCAGTAGCTGGAGTCTGGTGTTGAAATTTACAGAAAAAAAGATGATAAGACTCTAGAGAAGAGAATTATAAAACTTAACAAAAAGCCTTGGATAATTAAATAGATGCAGTGTGTTCTTTTTCTTCTTTTTAAACAGGGCTATTTCTTATTTTAACAAACCCCCTCCTTATTAGCTTATTATTTGTGATAGTCATTTGGATCTTTGGCCTTTTGGAACTTGCTTTTGTTTTTCTTTTTTCTTTTGGAGCTTATTCTCTATCTAGACATCTCATTTTAAAGGGAAAATCGTAGTATTAATTTTTTCTTTTTCTTTTTAAGGGAGTAGTCTTTTTTCTTTTTTCTTTCTCCCTTCCATTTTTTAATTCATCTTCCATATTGGGGTTTTTTGTGGCTCTTTTTTTAATATACTTTTTTTATTCCTGAGACTTTTTAATTAGATTAAGGTGTTGAAGAACCTGAAGAACTTTATTCTTTTTTCTTCTTCTTTAGTTTTTATTCTTTTTCTCTGCCACCTACAAGACTTAACAATTTTTCCCTTTTCTGTTTATGGTTTCTTCTTCTTCTTTTTTTTTTTTTTGGTTTTTCCTGCTATTTAACTAATCGATTGGATTAAGGTGTACAAGAACCTGAAGAAACTTTCCTTTTATCCTGCTTCCTTGTTTTCACTATTTTTAGTTGGAATTACAATTGATCATTACATGAGTGGGTTAAGGCCTAGAAGAACCTGAAGATTTTGAATCATTTGAAATGAGCAGGAAATTAACAGTGACTGGTTCCTCAATTCCTACTTCTTCCTCTTCACCATTCGGAGGACAATGCTCAATACAGACGATGTTACAACAAGAAAAAGAACAAGAAAAGGTGACACTGCAGATGATAATACAAGGAATTCAAAACATGCAAGCAAGAACAGAGAATATTGAAAAGAGAACAGAAAAAACTGATGAAAAGGTAGAAAATATTCAACAAATGATGAGATTCCAAAAAATTGAAGAAGAAGGTAAACAAAGATAAGAAGATTGGAGATATTGATGGCAGATTAACTGTGTTTTAACAAGATAAAAGTGGGATGCTGAGATGGCAGATGGACAGATCAGAATTTTATCTCAGATTCCAAAACATAGAGGAAGAAAAGGGACAAAACTTGGCTGAGATAATGATAGAAATCTTGTCTGAAGCTCTGGAAATAACTAAAGAGAAGATGATGGATGGAATAGATGAGGTCTTTTGAGTCTTCACAAGATACACAATGAGAAATAGTCTACCAAGAGAAGTTCACATTAGATTTACAAATAAAGCTATTAAAATGCAAATATTGCAGGTGGCAAGAGAGAAAACATTGAAATATAAAGATAAGGAGATTGTGGTACTGAAACAAGTACCCAGAAGAGTGAGAGAGATGAGAAGAGAGTACCGATTCCTGACTAAAATCCTACTTTAAAAAGAGGTGAATTATAGATGGTTGATTCCAGAAGGTTTAATGTTTACATGGCAGGAACAGAGGCACAGAATTGATTCAATCAAGAAAGCAGAATTATTTTACACAGAATACTTCGGAGGGAAAGAAGAGGAGACAGAAAAAGAAATTCATTAATTGAATTCCAAGAGGACTGCCAAGCAGTGATTGAAAAAGAAGAAGGTGCAGTAGGTGGAAAGGTGGAAGCTAGAGAACAAGAACCAAGATCTATGAGAGCTGCAAAACCTACTTATAAAGTATAATCATGGAAGAGAAAAAAATTGATTACAATTAATATAAATGGACTTAATTCAGCTGTTAAAAGAAGGAAAACTTTCCATAAATTAGAGAAATTAAAATTTGATATAATCTGCCTACAAGAAGTACGTATTAAAAAGCAATATGAACAATTGTTGATACAGCCAAAGCTAGCGAAAATATTTACTTCTCTGATACAATGCAAGAAAAGAGAAGTGGTTTTATACATCAAAGATATTATCCCAGCGAAATTGATCCATACGGATGAAGATAGAAGACTTTTAATTGTGGAAATAATGGACAACAACATGAAAACAGTCCTGATAGCAATCTATGCTCCGAATGAAAATCAAGAAGAATTTTATAGAAAATTACATATGAAAATAATTGAACTGGACTATGTTAATATCATTATGATGGGAGACTTTAATGGAACAGTAGACAATATATTGGACTATACAACACAGAAAACAACAAAACAAAGCAGAAAGACTCTCCCTAAATCCTTTTTTAAAATGATAGATGAAATCAATTTAAAAGATGCATGAAGAGAAATAAATGCTAAGATTAAACAATACACTTTCTATTCAAACAGACATTCATCATGGTCCAGAATAGATATGGTATGAATGTCAACAGAATTGATTGCTAATCTCCAAGAAATAAACACTGAAACAAGTACTTGGGCAGATCATAACCCAATGACAATTAAATGAAAAGGACAAAGAAGAAGATCTAGATGGACGTTAAATGATACCATACTAAAAGAAAAAGACTTTATACAGAGAATGGAGAAAGAACTGCCTTTTTTCTTTAAAGAAAATAAAAAAGAAGACACATCAATGCAGAATGTATGGGATACAGTGAAGGCATATGCCAGAGGCTTGATAATAGACTATACAAGGAAAAGAAATATTACAAAAAGACTTGCCTCTAAGACATTAGAGGATGTGTAAAGGACTTGAAAAAGAGTTACAGAAAATGCCACAGAAAAAGGACATTAAGTTAAAAATGGATATAATCAGACATAAAATGGGATTAATGGAAAAAGAAGAATTAGCACAGAAAATCAGAGGTGCGAAGCAGAACTATTTTGAAGATGCAAATAAACCAGGTAGATGGTTAGCATATAAACTGAGAAAGGAGAGAGAATTAAGGAAAGTATTGCAATTAATAGATGATCAAGGCCAAGCTTGCTATAGAAGTGAAGAGAAGAAGAAAATCATACAAGATTACTATGGGAAACTATACACACAAGAGAATATTGATGGTGAAAGAGTTAAACAGTACTTACAGAATGCTAACCTACCCCAGATACCTAAAGAGATTGAAATAATGTTAGAAAGCAATATAATGATGATGGAGTTAACTGAAGCACTTAAGAAGCAAAATAATGGAAAGGCACCAGGCCCAGATGGACTTCCAGTGGAATTTTACAAGACATTACAAGAATCGTTGAATCTCTCATTGTTAGAAGTTATGAATGAAGTTATGTTAAAGAAGAAGATACCCAAATCATGATCAGAAGCTTATATTACACTTGTCCTAAAAGAGGATGCTGGCCCATTACAAATTAAGAATTATAGACCTATTTCCCTACTAAACTCAGATTATAAAATCTTTGTTTCAATATTGACAGAAAGACTCAAAAAATACTTAAATAACTTTATTCACCCCGATCAAAATGGATTTCTGCTAAAGAGACAAATTAAAGACAATTATGAGAGTAATCTTGGACACTTTGGAATACTACGAGGCACACCCTGAAAAACAAATGGCTTTGATATTTTTAGATGCACAGAAGGCCTTTGACAATGTGAATTGGTGATTTATGTTATTACAGCTGGAACAGATGGGCTTTGGTAAAAAATTTATCCATGCAATAGAAGCTATATATCATAAGCAAATGGCAAAGGTAATGATAGAGGGAGAATTGACGGATTCTATTGATATAAGAAAAGGAACAAGACAAGGGTGCCCACCGTTACCCTTGTTGTTTGTGTTAACCTTGGAAGTGCTAAATAGAAATACTAGAGAAGAAAAGGATATAAAAGGGATGAACATTAAAAAGGAAGAATTTAAATTGCAAGCATTTACAGATGATCTGGTTTTCATTTTAGAAGACCAACTAGAAACAAGCATTAAAATTGATAGAAAAGATAGAGGTATATGGAAAGGTGGCTGGTCTGAAAATAAATAAAGACAAAACGAAGATTTTGACGAAGAATATGTTATCAAGACAAAAGGAAGAATTGGTGGGTGTTTTGAAAATTCAGGTCACAAATAAGATCAAGTACTTGGGAATACATTTGACAGCAAGATGTAGCACACTTAAAGAGAATAATTATATTAAACTCAAGCAGCAGATAGTGTTAGATTTGGCGAAATGGGAAAACTTACAATTGCCATTAATAGGGAGAATATCAACAATCAAGATGAATATATTACCCAGAATTTTATATTTGTTCCAAACAATTCCAGTTAGGCTTGGAAAAGATTATTTTGAAGATTTAAATAAAATTGTGTTGAAATATATATGGCAAGGTAAGAAAGCAAGAATAAAATGAAAAGTCTTGCAAGATACTAGAATAAAAGGAGGATTTGGTTTGCCTAATTGGGAGTTGTACTACCAAGCTACAAATTTGATGTGGGTCAAGGAATGGATAACATTAAGAAATATTAGATTGTTGATTTTAGAAGGATATGATCTGTTGTTGGGGTGGCATGCCTTCCTATGGTACAAAAGAACTAAAACACAGGGGTACTTTAGAAGACATTATATACGGGAGGCTCTGTGGTTAAATTGAGAGAAGACTAAAAGGTAATCTATTTGAAAATTCCAGTCTGGCTATCGACTATTGAAGCTTTTTCCTCTCCTATAATATATAAAAAAGAACAAACAGATATGGTGAAATATTGAACGAAAAGGGTGAACTTAAATCTATGCAAAAACTAGAGGAACAAGGTATAAAGATGAATTGGTTTTCATATGCACAAATACTTTCTAGATATGATAAAGATTCTAAAACAGAAGGTTTCTATGATAAATTGACTGATTTAGATAAGATTTTGACAGGTACTGATGAAAAGGTGATTAAAAAACTGTATGGATATTTATTAGAAATTAAGCTAGAAGAAGAACAAGTCAAAGAAACAATGATTGCTTGGGGGAAGAATTTTGGATATGGGATTGATTTAGAGAAATGGCAAAAATTGTGGTCTCAAAATTATACAATGTCAACAGCATATAAAGAAAATTTGTATAAGATGTTTTACAGGTGGCACCTTCCCCCAACAAGAATAGCAAGAATGTTCAAGAATAAATCTGAAAAATGGGGACTTCCGGTTTGTCGGCTTCGCGAGCGGCAGGGATTTGCGAAGCTGCGCGATCCCTGCCGCGCTAGCCGTTTTTGGGGCTCCGACCCAGCCGGGTACGGAGCTAGGCTGCCCTGCAGGGGCAGCTGAAGGTAGGGGGGATCCGGAGAAGGGTTTGGGGGTGCTGCAGACCCCCTCCCTGGCCGGCAGAACCCCCTTTTCCCAGGACGGTGCAGCGGCGGTCCGTAATGGCCACCACAAAGAAGCTGGCAGCCGGGTAAGAATGCGCAGGAGGAAGTGGAGAAAGTGATTGAGAGGAGAAAGTTTTTCTTGGCTCCTAGGACTCTAAGACATATTTAATAAAATTCCTGAAAAGTATGACTTTCTGAATAATACCTGCCAGAAGAGGAAAAAAGCGGCTGCTTGAAGGTGCTGAAAGGATAGCTTTCCCTCTTTTCCTACGGAATAAATAACTGGATATTAAGAAACCTATTTTTTTAGGTGGAAATTGGTTTTAAGCGATGAGTGGGAAGAGAGAGGATTAAAAGAAAATATTTGTATGCTAAGATTTGTTGGAGCAGATGCCTTAAGGATTTGAAGACTAGAATATATTGTAACAAGACTTTAAACAGATTTGGACGTTCTTTCTCTTTGATTGATATCACCCCAGAAGGAGAAAGTGAGAACTCTGCCTTGGTTTGGACTGATTGATAACTTTGGGACTGTTTTATCTTTTTTATTTTCTTTTGAATATTCTGGTTGTTGTAAGAAGAAAGAAGGAGAAAAGAAAAGAAAAGATTTATAATGGCTCTTTCTGTTGAGGAACTAAGAAATGGTGTGGAAGAAGCTTTCCTTTTCTTAGAAATGGCGCTTACTAATTATCAACAAAAATTACAACAGATGAAGACAGCAGAGGAACAAGAAAGAAAGGAAGGAGCCATCTTTAATGAATCTCAGAATTTGATCCAGAAAAAAGGAAGAGAGAAAGAAAAGAAAAGAAGAGAAAAGAAGAAAACTAAAGGATTTAAGGACTTAAGATCTAAAAAAACATTTAAGAAAGGGAAAAATAAAGTGCAAAACCAATATGATGATTGTAAACAAAGGGGAAAAGAAATACGACAGAGAAGGGAAGCCGGTAAGGCAGAGGCTAGAAGAAGGGGGGGTAGAAAGGTTTGTTGGGAAAAGAAAGAAAGGGAAAAGGTGGAGAAAAGCTACAACGTTTTGAAATTAAATGGAAAAAAGGAATTTTTTATGGATAATGGATAAAGTATAATTTTTTTTAAAAAAAAAAAGATTTTGCAAGGTACATAAGATGAGATGGTAGTATTGCAATGGTTTAAGAGTTGATAAGAGATTAAAATGTTAAAATGTTTAAAAATGATTGGTTTTAAAACTTAATAATAGGAGAGGTTTAGAATATTGTTTTAATTAAAGAGTTTAATAAAATTATGGTATTGATGTTATTATAAAATTTTTATTATAGTATTTCTTTTTAATATTTGGATTTATTCTCTAATTATGCACTTAATTGTGTTGGATGTATTAGTTAGATAGAATGTACCAAGCAAAATCTGATTGGGTATTAGATATTATTTTAAAGATTAATTTGATTAACTTAGGGGGGAGATAGAAAGGCATCATACTCTGATTAATGATTTCAGGAGAAACTGATTTTCTTTTTTTTCATAAGGGATGAGACAAAGGGATGATAAAAAATGGACAAAAGATACAAGTATAATGATTTAAACTAAGATGATTAATTAAGGTAGAATTAAGAAGTGTGAAATATGTGGAGAAGTTAATATAGAAGGTTTAGAATGGTAAATAAAATAAGTAATGATATGTAAGATGAGCATGAATATAATTGAAGTCCATGAAGAGAGAGATACCTGGGCCCAAGTTACTTTCCAAAAAGATTTTTTTTTATGTTTTGTGTGTTGTGTGTATATGTCTTTTTTGGGGGGAGAATTGGTAAAAACTAGTAGAAATATAGAATGAGAATAATGGTAACTAAGTCAGAAAGAATCAGATGAAATAATAATAATGATATTGAATAAGAGTAAAGAGAAGTAAAGAGAAATTGAATAAGAGGTTTTGGTATATTATATGGAAATGGTTTAAAACAGAATCATAATTTATCTGACTTGTTAAATTTACAATGGAAAAAGGTTTAAACATGTAATGAATAATGATAATTTGTGTGTTTTAAAAATTAATAAAACTTGTTTTAAAAAAAAAAAAAGAATAAATCTGAAAAATGTTGGAAATGTCATCAGATACCTGGCTCATATTTCCATATGTGGTGGACACATGTGGATGCTAAGAGATATTGGACTAAAATCCACATATGGTTGGAAAAAATGACAAAAAAACACATAGACTTGAAACCAGATATATTTTTATTGGGAATTTTACCTGAAATATACAGTAAGGAAATGAAGTATTTGATTGTAAATGTATTAACAGCGGCTAGGATTGTATTTGCTAAAAACTGGAAAAATGAGAAAATACCAACGCAGGAGGAAGTTATTGAGAAAATAATGGAATGTGCTGAAATGAGCAGATTGACATTTGAAATTAGAGAACAAGAAAATAAACAATTTTATAAGATTTGGGATTTATTTTATCAATGGTTAGACAATAAACTATGGTAATGAAATATGTAGATTTTTAGAATATAAGGAATATATAAATAAGTATTTTTATCATAACTACAATATAATTATAGGATAGATTTGGGGTGATAATATGAATTGTCATAAAATAAATCAAGTAAAATATGGATTATTTTGTAAAACATGAATGAATAATAGTATAGTCAAAGGATTATTAACGATATTAATGTATTTAGTAATATTTGATTGACAATATGAGAACATATACAATGAAATTGTAAGTGATGACTATGAAGTGGATGCACAAAACAATTTGTAAACCAACCGACACACTGTATGTACATATGTCTACTATTGACCTCACCCCTTTCCTAAGAGGTCTGTAGGGGGCGTGCATAAGCGCACCATCGTGCCTACCGTCCCTGTCCTATTGTTTCTCTTATTCTTTTATTTTTCTTATATGTACCCATTTCATGTATTCACAACTATGTATACACTTATACTTATTATCTTGTAAACAATTGGCAAATCAAATAAATAAAATAAAATAAATATGTGGAAGATGGCTTGATGTTTTTATGTTGTGTTTGTCTATGTTTGTCTAAAAAAACAATAACACTTATAAAAAAAATCCATGTCCTGATACATGAATGAGAGCTTTGCTTTGTAGAGACTCCCATCTGTTTTTAGATTCCAACATATTTTGAGTAACACAAATCGCATAAGGCAGAATAGTGCCAAACTGAATATGACAATAGTGAGATTCATGGTCCATTTCTTCATCTCAACTCAATTCCAGTAAAGCTCACCTTTTAGCTATTTTACCCTAATATGCATTGTTTGCAAGTTCCAATAAGGCCTGCAAAGCTGTTTCCATACACCCATCAGGCTCGAAGCATTCACTATGATATATCACAAATTTCCATGTATTATTTTCAATCACATAAATTCTAGGTCAAACTGAAATATTTCTTGCTGGTGGGGGTTGGGTGTGGTGGTGGGGGATGGGACACATTGGTAACTATTTGCAGAAATTGGTTTTGATTAATTAAACCATGTATAGTTAAATAATATCCACATTAATAAGCCTTTTGTTCTTACCCACATATTTTTTTGTCCCGAGCCTGCCATTTTTTTTGTAGCACAGTTCTTGAGACTTTCATCTTGGAAATTGAGGCTGCTAAGGAAAAAAAAAACTTTTCTACCTTTGAAAATTTGGCTTTTTTTTCATTATTTCTTCTGCATATTCTATTGTCTTTGATTTTGACCCAGTCCAAACTTTTTCATAAAGGATTATCAACTGCTCATGAAATGTTCAGACATTTTTTACTAGTGAAAAAGTATGTGAGATGATTCTTTTGTATCTACTCTTAGCATGGTGCAAGAACTGACATATAGGAAAATGTGTGGTGGCTGAGTCATAATCACATTTAGCAGAAATCTTGCGGTGGACACAAATTTCATTAACCTCTTCAATCACGCAGTTCACTTTCTGAAACAGAAAGGTGTTACGAGATGCAACACCTGTAAAATTCCATTCAGTTGAATCAGAAAGTTAAAAGCCAACTTTATACTTTAAACATATTTTCTTAACGGGTCTAGTCAGATATATGATGATTGATAGATAGATACATAGAGATAGATAGAGAGATAAGATTATATATTTTTTTTGCCATTAAGTGCCTATAGGAATGTCATGCAACCATACAGCATCTAAAGCAGTGTTTCTCAACCATGGCAACTTTCTTCAACTCCCAGGGTTCCTCAACCATCATGGCAGGCTGGGAAGTCTGACAGTTGGAGTCTACCCATGCTAAAGTGGCCAAGATTGAGAAACACTGATCTAAATAAATTCTCAGCTGGTATATCTCTAGAAATAATTCCTTATGAATTCCTTGTGTCATCAATTTGTTTTTGACTGAAAAACACAACAACTATTCTATGGAAAGAGAGGGAGGGAGAGAGAGAATGAGAGAATATCTTTTCCCCTTCATCCAGGCACTTTAGCAGAGTAACTGAAAGCACGTGAAGATCTTTTCCAGTTTGCTGGGATCAGATGGACTCTAGAGGGATTCAGTTCCAAGTCATATGTTCTTTATGTCCTTTATATACACCACAGTTCTCCTCTGAGTCCCTAAATCTCAAAAAATGTACCTATTTGATTGTATTAGTTGCTATGCCTTTGACTGAGAGACTATTCTTTCCACCTGCCTATCATTATAGACCAGCATTTAATTTCATACTGGGGAAACTAAATGTGTTTTCTGCTGTACAATTAGGAAAACATGCTTTATACTGCCAAAAATAGGGCTTTCGGGGCTTTTTAAAAGAACTTTTTACAATTTTCAAATCATGTTTAGTAGTTTATGATTCATTCTTGACTTCAATAAAACTCCTTGAATTGTAAAATCCAGGAAAGTTAAATCAACCATGATTGTTATAATTCACAAAAATCTTTAAATAAATATTAGCAAAAAGAAGGCATGATATTATGATTATAAGGCAGCCAGGGTCTTTGGCAAATCTTTTAGTCTTTTTATTCTTGTTTTACAGATCAATAAAAATAAGGAAAGAGCCTTAGATGAGAAATGTTCCTTCAATTTCTTTCTGAGAGAAGCTTGTTATATTTCTTTACTCTTTCCTGGTGGCTCAATTTGGAAATTCTTCCATTCCTTAGCTCTGTGGACACTTTTTTCTTTGATCGAAATTTCAAATCTTCTGCAAAGCTTGCAATCTATTTTTTTTCTGGGAAATTTCCAGTCCATCATATTTTTCCCTAAGATTGTTGTACTGCTGCAGTGTCCAGCAGTCAGGAAGATTCCTTTCAATGTCTGACTCAGTTCTTCCAGTACCTGATGATACGCTGGTGCTCCTTTTCCCTGGCTGGCACTGCTTTCCCCTGGTTGCAGCGTGGATGATGTGCTGCTGCTGCTTTCCTCAGACTCCAATGGTTGTGATTGTGACTCTTTTGGATCTTTTGTTTTCTTGCTGAAGAAAGCAGCCAAACTCATTTGCCTTTTCATCTTGGTAATATACTGCAAAATAATAATAATAAATAAATCAACAATGTAGTGGTTTAGACTCGATTGTTGTTGTAAGTTGAATGGTGAAGGCAGTGGCAAGCGAAGAAAGCGGGTGAGGAGCGGAGATCAGTAATATTCAGTTACGTTTAAGAGTCCCTGATACTATAGCTAGTTAGTGTTTAAAAGATGTTATAGAATAGGAATAAGTTTCACCAGATAAGACTGAGACAGAACTGAAAGTGGATTTGAAAATGGCAGTCTATAAAAAAGATGTTGCACTGTGTATATAAAAGAATAGTTGATATTTTCATAATCACAATTCATTAATTGAAAAAGAATCACTTATAATGGAAATACTATTAACAAATCAAAAGAGTTTGTTATTTTGTGCCAGTAGTGGCACAAAAATCTTTCCTAGCCAAGACTACTTACCTGGACCAACAGTCCCTAATGGAATGTTCTCTCTATAGCAGAGAGAGAGAAGCCAGGGGAAGCCATGTTTGGTCGCCTAACCCTTTTAGAATGCAGCTTAAAAATGTACTGAAGCTTTTTATAGCCTTATGCAGATATATATAGTACAAAAAAAAAGATAATAGTGCAAAATCATCTAAGAATTTGATTAAGAATGGAATTGATAGGCACATTCACAGAGCAATACTGAATTCTTTTTCTGAAATTTATTCCTCAGTTTCAAAAAGTGGAATATATGAATTCAGTATTGGGCTCTGCTAGTACTCAAACAGCTATTCAAGAGGATGTAGTGTCAAGGTTAGCACAAATGGTAAAGCAACATATAGGTTTAAATTTTAAAACCAGAAATATTTTTGTTGGTACCCACATAAATAAAGGGAATACAATACATATTTAATTTTACACGTGTTAACAGCAGCTAGAATTATGTTTACACAACAGTGGAAAAACAAAGAGATCCCTATAGATGAAAGTGAAATTAAAAATTACAATGTGAAGAAATGGCTAGAGATAAGAGGTAGAAATTAGGTGGAGAATGATCATTGTAATGTATGAATTAAATACAGAAGTTTGATAATTATAAACATGTTGATATAATTAACAAAATTAGAAATAAGCCAATAGAAAGAAATTTAAGTAATTTTTTGGTTACACTGTTGCTATATGTTGATACTTGCTTTTCCTTTATTTTTTCCTATATGATATATGCCCGATGGCGGGCGAGGCAGGCAGCGTGGGCGAGGGTGGCTGGGTGGCCCGGGAGTTGGCACTTGACCAGGACTGGTGGCAGCAGGTAAGCGACCGGGTTTTGCTTGGAGTTCTCCCTCACCGATCTGCATCTTCAGTAATGGCGGCCGGGGGAGGCATTCTGGGCAAAGCAGGTGAACTGGGCAAGGCAGGTAGGCAGGCCTGGGAGGCAGGCTGGGCAAGGCAGGCCTGGGAGGCAGGCCGGGTGGGCGAGGGCAGCTAGTGGCAGTGGTGACCAGGGCTTGCAGCTTGCCCTCATTCACCCAGATCAAGCAGGGCAGCAGAAGGCAGGCAGTGATGGCTGGCTGTTTGGCTGGCTGGCTGGCTGGCTGGTTCTGCTGCTGCTGCTGAGAGCAATGGCGCCGGGTGGGAAAATGTCAGAAGCATAGCACACATGCGCTATAAGTAGTGATGGGGTGGGGCGAGCAGGGGAGAATGCAGTCAGCTATTGTCATACATGCACACGATGTCACACATGTGCAATAATGGCTGACTGGGCCAGGAACTGCGGAGTGGGGCTGGCAGCAGGGGAGAATGCGGTCCCAGATTGTTGGACATGAGTGCAATATCACGCATGAGCAATAATGAATGACTGGGCCAGGAAGGGAGGGGCAGGTGGGGGAGAACGCGGCAAGGATTGTAGCGCATGCGTGCAAATGTCATGCATGTGCAATAAAAATGGTTCCAGGAGTGGAGGGGTGGGCAGAGAGGGGCGGGGCCAGCCAGGGGTCCGTTTTACCAGTTCTCCAAACTACTGGGAACGTTAACAACCGGTTCTATAGAACTGGTGCAAGCCGGTAGAATCCCACCCCTGCTTTTTATTCTTGTTTTACAGATCAGTAAAAATAAGGAAAATAGAATTTATCTCACATGGTGTTGAAAGACTAACAGTGGCAAAGCTAAGAAACTGCTGCATAAAGATAATGTGCCTTTAAGAAAAGTCATTGTCCATCAATTGCCTATTAGATAGTTGCCCTTAATAATTTCATTTAGGTTACAGATATCAACAGCACTGGGTACATAGTGCTGCTTGACCTGATTGGTTTTCTCTGCTGACTTCCTATGACTAAAAGCCATCTGAAGTGATTGATTGTGAACCCTGGATTTAAGGCCTGGTCTAACAAATAATAAAAGATCAAATTGTAAGGATTCCTTACAAATGCCTTTGGCTTCAAGATCTCAGTATCATGCAAAATCTATTAAGATTAATATTTATTTCTCCTGATTACATACCATCATGCACTAAAATTTAATTTGTAAATGCGATATGTTTTCCAATTTTTGGTTGTGATTCATAATTACAAGTGAAATTTGTTTATTTAATAATGATATATTTTAGTCATTGAGTTTACATGTTTAGAAAGCTTAATTCCAGATAGAGTTCATCTCAAGATTTATTTATATTTGTCTGATTTATATAACCAGCTGCTTGAGGCATGACTCTGGATGGTGTGTGTATCATCAATGAGCAAAACCAAATTGGGTCGATATAAAGCCAGCGTGGTGAATAATAAAACACAAAACACAGAAATGTAAGGATTCAGCCAACAGGACCATACCACCCCTTGACCGCAGTGCCTGGAGAAAGAGCCAGGGCTTAAGTCCCTTCTGAAAGGCAGGCAGGCAGGCAGGTCAGGTCAGGTCAGGTCAGGGCCAACTGAATCTCAGGGGGGACGTTGTCCCAAAGGGCAGGGGCAGTAAGAGAGAAGATACATCTCCTGAGTCACATCGGATGACATTGTCTAAGTGACAGGACTTGAAGTTTGCGTTACAGAAAGTAGGGATGTTACACGGAGATATCAAGATACAAGTACCCTCACTGCTGCATTCTGGGCAAGTTACCATGTTTGAGAAGTCATTATCCCATACCTAGCACATCCTATGTAGAGCATTTTGCAGTAATTCAATCAAGAGGTAACCACTAACTGGAACTGGTCCCAGAGGAAGGAGAGCCATTGTAACACCAGGTCTTCCAATATCCCAGAGTGGTCCAGAATCTTGACTGATGGCACTGAAGACCAGCAAGAAATCAAGGAAGGTCAGAATGGATGCACCAACCCCCATCCTGCCATAGATCATCAACAAATCGATGCCATCTCCATACTGTACCCAAGTCTCAAAACCAACTGAAAGGGATCAAGATAATCTGCCTCATCCAAAACCTGAAACTAGCCTGACCAATATCTCCAGAACCTTCCCTTTTTAAAGATGAGCCAGGTGTTGGGTCACCATGGCTGGTTATGATTGAACTACCTGCCCATTTTTTATTTCTGTGCAAATAAGTGAGATGCATGTTAGTGGTTTGATTGCATGCTCACACTTGCCATTCTAACTGTTCTGGCCTCTCTCCTGGATGTCCAGTTAATAAATTTACTTTTTAAAATCCCCCCCCTCAAGCCTTTTAAAATAAGTTTTTTTTAAGTTCACAAGAGTTGTTTGTTTAAAAACATAGATTTTAACATTGACAATTATCTTCAGTAAATGCTTTCATTTACATTTGACTCCTCATTTTTAAAGTATGAAATTAAAGCCTAGCCCTGCATAAAAATCAGGAGTGGTTATAAGAGGAAGAGTGATTCGAGCTTTCAACCACATTCTTTATTTAAGGATCTTTTTGATTAAAACAAACAGTTATTTTCTTTGTGAATGGGTGGGTTGTTCTCCAGTAGTGACTTTGAGACAATATTTTTATTGCAATTTTAATTTTAATGCATTTGCATTAAAGTGTTAGTGTAGGGTGGAGTGGGGTTCAGAATATAAACAAAAGATATTTCACTAAAATGCTGCTATGGCTCTATGAAACCTGCAATATTTCTACCGCCTGCTAAATTTATGTAGGGTACAACAATCTTCATATCCCAGTAGGTTATTGTAAGAGCCATAGTACAGATTGGATCACTTCTTTCCAAGCATAAAGAAACACTTTACATTGGAGGAAATATCATCTTGCAGAAGTCTCTCTCTTCCTCAATACCATGGAAAGTTATAAGGAGCTCTGACAGAGAGATGAACTGGAGGATGATTGATCCCAAGAGGTTTTCCATTCAGATGATCCAAAAACCTCTCCTTGTTCAGATACAACCACATTAACCGGCATGTATTTCTACCAGTTGCAATGATAATGACCTTTTTTTGAGGGGGACATTCATAGAGTAAACCCAAATGAAGAAAGAACAGAGGAAAAATATCCTGTTCTCCTAACTCAAATTTAGGAGAGCTTTGAAGGAAGTGGTACTTCCATCTTCACATATTTCCATTTTAGTGAATGAAATTCCTCTGTTTACTATTCAGTATGACATGTGATTACTCTCAAACCAATCCCAGAAATTTTAAAAAAATCTTACTTCCTAGTAGTCTCTGTAGCATTTCAGTCTAAAGTTGCTGGATTGTTAGGATTAAAGCTTCCCAATCTGAGGGCAATTGAAATGATACGTAGAGGCCTTGGGCAGAGGTGGTATTCAGCACATTCTGACCAGTTCTGGAGAATTGGTAGCGGAAATTTTGAATAGTTTGGAGAACCGGCAAATCCCACCTCTGACTGGAGATTTTACAGTATCCTTCCCCTGCCACACCCACCAAGCCACGCCCACAGAACCAGTAGTAAAAATTTTTGAATCCCACCACTGATCTTGGAAGACAAGAGGAAGAGCCTCAGCCTAGGCCAGGGGTGTCAAACTCATGTCATCACGGCGGTGTCACGTGACGTATCAGGACTTTTTTTCTCCTTTGCTAAACCGGGTGTGGGCGTGGCCAGCATGTGACGCATCCGGCCCATGGCCTAGACAATCTTTCAAGAAATATCTAGCCCAGAGATCGAAAAAGGGTGTGGGAAGCATATCAGAAGAGACCCTTCCTACTTTTTGGGAATGTAAAAGCAACGGAAGGGAGAAATGCTTTCAGACTTCAAATCCTGTTACAGTAACCCTGTAATAAAAACAGTAGCAGTACTCCTCGTAGTTTGTGCTTCTTGTCTGGACTACCTCAAAGGTCTGTCATCAGTGAACCATTGATGGTAATGGTCCTGGGGAAAGATCATGTAAGAATACTCACCCCTTATTTTTTACTAAATGCTACGTATCCATACTTTTAATAATAACTCATAATATCACTTCTGACTTGTACAACCAAGGGGATTATGTTAGGAGTGTTCCAATCAGCCTGTTTATATAGCAGTCTACAGAGCTCTCAATGACGGTGCAACGGAACAGGTGAAGGCAAAGGATGAGAAGGGTGGTAATAAAGACCCCTTGAATACGGGAGAGAGACATTTATTCATTTTTTATTGATTTATTCATTTATTTATTTTATTTGTCAAGCATGTATTAGATAACAGATATAATTAGAACATGATTATGATTACATGAAATGGGTACGAATAAACGGGGACATTAGGACAGGGATGGTAGGCACATTGGTGCGCTTATACATGCCCCTTACAGACCTCTTAGGAATGAGGTGAGGTCAACAGTAGACGGGCTAAGGTTAAAGTTTTGGGGGTTTGGGGAAGAAACCACAGAGTCAGGTAGTGCATTCCAGGCACTGACAACTCTGTTGCTGAAGTCGTATTTTTCTGCAATCGAGTTTGGAGCAGTTTACATTTCTGAGTAAAGAAATAGAGTATTTCTGCAAGATAGGCACGATCTGTCTTGGCATTTCACTTTGGGTGTGGGGGATGAGATGATCTGTTCACATGAGCAGAAAACCACAAAAGGCCAGAGAGATAGCAGAAGCCAAACATTGCAGCTGCTCTGACCTAATATGAGGATTTGAGTGAATCTCTTTTTAATCGAATAATTCCAACATAGCTTTGAAGAGCCCCAAGAGAACAGCCACACTGATCGTAATATAGTGTTCCTTATTTCTATTAAAATCATTTCCATCCTACCATTCAGCCTTGATTTTAAGAACTGAGGATGGCACTGAATAGGAAAAATAATCCAAATGCATATTATTATTTCTCTCCTTCCCAGAATCATTCAGGGAAGATGAAAGAAGGAAAGCTCAGAGCAGACAAAATGTACAAAATTAATCAATAGATTCGACACCAAGATCTGTCTGCAACAAACACAAGTGGTGGTGGAGAAATGGTAATTACACTGAATTGAAATCCCTTCTTGAAACAGTTCTTACCTGAGAAAGGTTTTTTTTTTTTTTTTGGCAAATTCACCAGCCAAGTCACGAAGATGATAATCAACTGCTGGTTTAGAAGCAGGGTGAATACCAAAGAAAAGGACCATTGGCTACACAATACATCCTGCTCTCAACTTTTTCATCAGTATCTGGTAGGCTGCTGTGGAGAACAATTCACCAGGCTGGAAAAGTCTTATTTTTATTTTTTATTTTTTTTATTTTTACTTATTTTTTTATTTTATTTATTTATTTATTTTTGTCAATTGCTTACAAGATAATAGGTATAAGTAAAAACATAGTTATGAATACATGGATACATATAAGAAAAATAAAAAATAAAAGAAACAATAGGACAGGGACGATAGGCACATTGGTGCGCTTATGCACGCCCCCTATAGATCTCTTAGGAAAGGGGTGAGGTCAATAGTACACAGTCTAAGGTTAAAGTTTTTGGGGTTTGGGGAAGAAACCACAGAGTCAGGTAGAGTATTCCAGACATTGACCACTCTGTTGCTGAAGTCGTATTTCCTGCAATCAAGTTTGGTGTGATTAACCTTGAGTTTGTATCTATTGTGTGCTCTTGTATTGTTATGGTTGAAGCTGAAGTATTCATTGACAGGTAGGACATTGCAATGATTTTATATACCATACTTAGATTGGACCGAAGGTGACGTATTTCTAGATTTTCTAGGTCTAGAATTTCAAATCTGGTGGCATAAAATATTCTGCAACGAGTAGAGGAGTGGAGAATTCTTCCTGTGAAATATTTCTGGACTTTCTCAACTGTGTTAATATCAGATACGTAATGTGGGTTCCAGACTGATGAGCTGTATTCAAGTATTGGTCTAGCAAATGTTTTGTATGCTCTAGTTAGTAGTGTAATATTACCAGAGAAAAAGCTATGTAAGATTAGGTTAACAACTCTTAACGCCTTTTTGGCTTATCTATTTTTTTTATATTTTTTGTATATTTATCTTTTTGGCTTATCTATTCTTATGCAATAGTTCAAAATCAAAGCAGAGTTGGAGGGTCCTCCATGTATCTTAAACAAAAACCTGAGAAAATTACTGCCAAACAAAACTCACAGCAGGATGTCTGACTGTCCCAGCAGCCAGCTATGCTTGCATTAAGTAGCAAGGCAAAAATATAGTTGGCTGAACTGTTTTGTGAACAGTGCTATCTCACCCTTTTGAAGTGATATCTTAAAGGGACATTCACCCTGGGATTGAGCTTTGTAGAATTGAAACAAGACATATTTATAAGGCAATAAACCCTAATCCTTGGTTTAAAGTGGATTTCTTATCCCTTTTGGTTTGAATACAATCATTCAAAACTCAAATTTTAGATATTGTGCAGAGCTAATCCTGCCTGGTTTTCTGGGCTGCTTAGAGAAAGAGAGAGTGAAGGAGTGTTTGGAGGGAACAGATAGGCTGCTTCTCCACACATAAGATAGAATGATGTCCCTTGTGAAGACACTGAATCAATCTGGTACTTGATGGCTTAATCTTGCCACACAACAATCATTAAGGTGTAACAATAAATCTTTTTAGGGCATTGCTAAGACTATTTCATTTTTGTGGAAGACTATCACAAGTCTGGAGACTGCTTGAGTTGGTCCTGCAGTTTTGTTGGCAAGACTTCAGAAGTGGCTTGCCACTGCCTTCTTCTGTTGGAAGTTAAAACCCACCCCTCTCCTAGAAAAATGAAATATTTTAGGATATTAAAAAAAAGGCAGAATATTTCCCCTAAAAGAGAAGTAGAAACTCAGAGAGGCAGAAACTCAGCCCCCAACTTTGTTAACGGGCCATTAAGGCCTGGGCCAGTCTATTCTACATAACAAAGATCTACCTCCTTCAGGCAGAGCCATTGAATTACCCTTCATTGCACCACCCGCCAAGTTTCAACCAAACTTAGCACATAGACAACTTACAAAGCTAGCTAGGACTTCTGACAGCAACCTATCAGGATATTCTTCCTGCGCCCCAGGAAGTTCAAAGCCCAGAGACGGCATAAAACCCAGGGACTCTCAGCATCTCATCCTTTTTGCTTCGCCCAAGATTTCCAAGGCATGTGATCCTGTTCGTTCTGTTCTTTCCAAGCAACTTCCATGAATCCAGTGAGAGAAGTGGATGGTTTCCCACAATTATAAATTGTCAAAAGTTTTCAGTGAAGAAAAAAAAATGTATTTAATTGCCTGTTCTCTGTATACTAAAAACAGAATTGATGCCAGCAAATTGTGCAAAGGAAGGTTTATTGAATGGCCAGAGTGAAGAGCAAAAAAAAAAAGCCTAAAGAATCTCTTACCATCAATGGAAAGTCATCCAGCTGATTTTTGCCCCCATTTCCTCTCTTAAATTCTACACTCTCACAAATCAACTCTCTCCCTCTTCCTGCTTTCTGTCCACTTGGGAGCAGTAGTAATTATAAATTTAGGGAACATTTTTATGCTTTTCATATATTTAGATTTTATTGCCTGCAAATATTTGGCAGCGTTATTCAAATTAATTCAAGATGCAATTTTTATCTATGTCTGATGACTTCTGGAAACTCTTTCTAGAAAGGAAAAAGAAATAGAAAAATCCACCAGTGTCTTAAGTTTGCAACCGATGATAGATAGATAGATAGATAGATAGATAGATAGATAGATAGATAGATAGATAGATAGATAGATAGATAGATAGAATATGTGGGGGATAAAGCTTTCTTGTGCATACATTCTAACTGAAAACAAAGAATAAAACCTCTACTTCTGAATTAAGAGAGAGTTATGTTGTTGGTTTGATATTCAAATTAATATTCAAAGACAGTTCATAAGAGAACTTTCTTAACAGAGCATAACCAACTGTTGAAGTAATATATGGATTATGGTATGGATTTTCCATAACCCCAGAAATCCTTGGTTCAAAAACTTTTGATTTTTAACAGGTTCTGGCATGTTTGCATATAGATTTTTTTTTTAAACAATGCACACTCCTGTGTACAAATTCTGCACATCCTACTTTCACCATTCATACTGCGCTATGAACAGCCTGCCGTGGTACTCATTAACCTCCTGTAAGGCTAGGAGACTAAATTGAAGGGACGTTAACACTACGTTGCTGGTTCTTAAAGAACTGGTCTTTTTCTTTCAATCATCGGGACTGTGACTTGACAGATTATTGCCAATAGGGCTTCCTTTCTTTCCTTTCCTTTCTCTGAGACATACTTCTTCTATTACCGGCTGTATTTAAATAGAGGATTGCTTCTGTGCTTGAAGAAGTTCTGCTGGAGGAAATATTATCCATTGTCTATCCCATCCAGATGTTTCTACAGAATGTTAATTCTCAGTTAGTTTGCTCAATTGGATACCACTGGAATAAAGTTCTCAGCTTTTTGTTCTCTCGTGTTCAGTCTAGCAGTTGTAGGAATGGTTCCTTCACATCAGCAGCTACCAAACAGTTAGAAGAATGAATATTTTTCAAGGGCCAGCTCATATGAACAACTTGCACAGATAATACTCTCTTTTCTTATCAGCCCCTCCTAAGAGCATCTTGTTGGTGATGAGGACATCCAGTTCTCTGTTCCCTTTTATTGTACATTGTGCTGCCATGAAACTGCTAGGAGTCAGCAGCAAATGCGCTTAATAAATAATAGTTTATAGCACATACTTCTTAACATGAAGTGCTATATCGAAGTGATGTCATCTCACTTCAGAATGATATATGACAGAACATATTTTTTACCTCTTCCTACATTTCCCAGATCTGGGAATTAAAGCATTCTCCAGAACAGTGTTGGCCTTGTGGGGGAGCTACATTTTGGAGGAAAGAACAAGCAAATCTCATAATGTACAAACATGTGCTTGAATAGCATTGACATGTTCCCTGAGGTGGAACATTCCAATATGTGCATTGATGAAACTACTATGAGAAAGCAGCCATTCCTTCCTATCTTCTTCAAATAGCTTACCCTTCTTGCTTTCCTTCAAACCAGAAATACAGCTAGCATCATGCATCATGAAAGTTTTCCATGAAGTTATAGGTAGAAAGGTGCTGAAAGGGAGGGGTTCATCGCCTGCTTTCAAATGCCAACCAAGATGTTCTTCTAAGAATAAATAATCCAAAATGTCAATTTATCAGCATCAAATGAAAATGGTAGACAAGACTTCATGTACATAAGTCAAATTTCTACCTTTTCTATGCATTAAAACCACATGGTAATCAATATAAATCAATAGCAATCAATATAAAAGGAAAATGGTGAAACCCAGTAGAATCATGCTATCCTAGAAGACAAGACAGAAACCATGAATACCACTGGAACAAGTCATGAGGCATTCTGCCTACCAGATGATGTTAACTTCATTCTAAAACAGGTAGAATGTTTTATCTGCTTGTCCCACTTGATGGGACAAGATGGAAACAAAACAAAGCACACATCAGAGGTGCTATTCAGCAGGTTCTGACCAGTTCTGGAGAACCGGTAGCAGAAATATTGAGTAGTTCAGAGAACCGGTAGAGGAAATTTTGAGTAGTTCAGAATATCACCTCTGATTGGCTCCGCCCCCATCTATTCTCTGCCTCCTGAGTCCCAGCTGATTGGCTGTGTCTTCTTTTGTTGCCCTGCACAAGAGAACGGAGCTGGAAAGCAGGTTAGTGGGGTGGGGAGGGAAGGATTTTGCAGTAATCTTCCTCCTGGAGTGTGGAGGGTGTTAGGAATATAAATCACCTAACAGCTATTTGGGTTAGAAATATATAAACCAGGATAAATATTTTAGTACTATATCTTTAAGGGAATACAAGAGCATGCAATTGGGTGTGGTTTCTCAAACAGCCATAAGATGGAGCCAGAAACCTGGGTTGTTTAGTCTGAGTCTCAGAAGAGAGTGTAAGTGTATCTCTGTTTCCTTCTGTTGGAAAGTATTGCCGTTCCTCCATTTCTTCTAACTGACTGATATTACTGGATTTAATGTAAGTCTGATACTGAACTGTTTTTGACACTGGAATTTGATATTTGGATTATCCCTGGATTGAAAAACTGACTGATTTACCTGTGAATGACTTTTGGACTGCTTATTTTGGACTTTGCTTAAACTTTTCTGGAAGTAAAAACCTACATTTACTGTACAGTGTATCTGTGTACTGTGTGTGTATTATTCAAACACTCCTCTCAAATACGTCTCCCTGTATGTGCTCATTCTCCTAATGGGGAATTACCTCAACAGAGGGAATGGGAATTTTGCAGTGTCCTTCCCCTGCCATGCCCACCAAGCCACATCCACAGAACCGGTAGTAAAAAAATGTGAATCCCACCACTGGTGGGAATGGAGATTTTGCAGCATCCTTCCCCTGCTACACCCACCAAGCCACACCCACAGAACCGGTAGTAAACAATTTTTAATCCCACCACTGGCACACATGGCTTTTCAGTTATATTTAAACAATGGAAGAGAAGAAGTAAAGTAGCAAGTATAAATGTATAATAATAAATACGCACATTTGGGTACAAACGTCATATTTGCCTATTTCATGGCATAATTCTTTCAACTAATTATAAGTTGTGTTGAAGATTAAATATAATTTCTTATAGGATTTTTTTCTCTGACAGAATGGCAGCAAACATTTGTGTTTATATGTGAATTTGTAAAGAAAATTAGGGAGCAAGATAATTTAGGGATAGCTATATCATTTTTTCTCCCAAACTATGCCTATTATATCCTAACTTCAGTAATTTTTTCCAGGTACACAGAATTACAAACCCAGCATGATGTCACCACAAAACCATCTACTGTAGATAGATTACATGGGTGGGTAATCTTTGACTTACAATCAGTTGTTTAATTACTGTACAAAATTGTGATGGCATTGAAAAAAGGTGACTCATGACTGGTCCTTGCACTTATGACTATCACAGTATCCTTCAAGTCACATGATTGCAATTTGAGCGTTTGGCAAACAGCATGTATTTATGACAATTGCAATGTCCTGTGGTAACATGACTCCCATTGCAGTCAGTTTCTGATGAGCAAATTTAATAGGAAAAGGTGAATTTGCTCAGTGATCACATGATTAGCTTAACGACTATGACAGAAAGGTTTTAAAATCAGGGGCATTCACATTATGACTCACGTAATGGCTACATTGCTTAGCAATGAAAGTTTCAGTCCAATCGTTGCTTTACAGCCCTCTCTAACCAGTTCACAGAGCCAGCCTATTGCCCCCAACATCTGGGTCCTCAATTTTACCGACCTCGGAAGGATGGAAAGCTGAGTCAACCTTGAGCCTGGTGAGATTTGAACTGCCAAACTGCTGGCAGCCAGTGATCAGCAGACGTAGCCTGCAATACTGCATTTTAACCACTGTGCCACCACGGCTCTTAATGCTATAATCCATGAAAGAAAACTTGAACCAAGTGGATCACATTATGTATTTGTGTGACAGAAGGATCATATGATATGTTAATAGTAGTTGTTGCTATGGAGAAGTGATGTGCATAAAGCAATATCATAGCCCCCCCATTGTGTACTAGAAAAATCCATATGACCATTAAATGGCAACAAATTGATACAATGAATCCTTAACTACCATCTAGTGGTCATATGGATTTTTGCAAACCAATTTGGACAGTCCTAAATACAATATTATATACAGACACACTCAAACAGTATCACCAGCAATAGAAGAAATGTCTAGCAGTTGCTGCATTTCACTTTATCATCATCAGAATTCACATGGTTGATTATGCAGATTATGTATTTCTTACCAATACTCCAACATTCCAGGTATAATCAAAATAATTTGTACTGAAAACCTGGAAGCAGTTCAATATGATTCGGAAATGCTGTGTCATGCATTTAATCTCTAAAAAAATGTGACTCTTTAATCCAGAGCAAGCACTTTTTGAACCTTGAACCTGAATTCTGCTACGATCCATACTAGAATGAAGATTAATTGAGTATTTTTTATTATATTAATGGAAGGTATAACTAATTTGCAAAAACATATAAACCTAATTTGTATTCAAGCTAAACCATACATGAAATCTATAAATATTGGTACTATAGAGTAAGGCTGACTATTCACATATGCTGTTTCCTACTCTCTTGTAATGAACTTTCTTTTGTCTTGTTAATGGCATTGTTCTTCTCAAAGCCAATAATTCTGCTTTAGACACAGATTATTTTGTGTTATTGATAGCCATCATTTGTTGAAAAAACAATTACATTTAAAAGAGAACAAGGGGTTCTCCTGAAGTTTTTTAAAATAAAGACACAGTGAAGTAGCACTACCTAGAACAGGGGTGTCAAACTTGATTTCATTGAGGGCTTCATCTGGGTTGTGTTTGATCTCAGGGGTCTGGGGTGGGCGTGGCTGGGATGGGTGTGGCCAGCGCAACATCACTCGTGTCCAAGGCACCTGTGGTGGCCAAGTTCTAAGGCAGGATTTTCCTCCATTTTTGCTGACACTGTGGGCCGGTCCTTCCCTGTTTCCAGGGCAGCCCCGCAGGCCAAATTTAAGCAATCCATGGACTGGATGCAGCCTGCAGGCCTTGAATTTGACACCCCTGACTTAGGACGAATATTTTCTGTATAGATTCCTGAGCTGAGAAGAGCTCTGTTAAAGGCAGACCAAAGAGCTATTTAGTTCGGCATTTTGTTTCCACTGATGTACAAGATGGATCCCTATTGCTTGTACTACTTGTCCTGAGGGGCATACCAACTCTAATATCCAAAGAAACACAATGGAGTAAAAAAAAAATCATAAATTTAGCTGATTTGCATTTAAAAATCATACACGTTGGTGAACATCACCATCTTTCTTTAGTCACAAATCATATTGTATGAGGACATTGTTCCTTTCTCTTTATATCTACGTCTTTTAAATCAACTCTTTGGTATGGCGGGAAAAAGAGAAAAAATATTCTGATTGTTCACACCATACATACTTTTAGATCCCATCCCTATGTGTCCCTCCTTTCTTTTTAAACTAAAGATCTCCAAATATTACAACCATTCATTCTACATGAGTTGCTTTCCCATCTTGGTTGCTTTTGTTGTACTGGGGTGGAAGTGGGGAGTTGAGCAGAAGATTGCATAGCATTCCATGAATGATAACCTAGATTTGAACTAATATTGGCAGTTTTTACTTTTACTAATGACACTCACCATGATATCTGCCTTTTTTCCAGCATTCCAACAATGGGCTAATGGTTATATTGAGCAGTTCTACCCACACAATAAGAAAACTTTTTCTTGGCTTCTGGTTTGAAGGGCTTCGGTGACAGACAGGGCTTCTGCAATCGTGCACGGTTTCTGCCTGGGCTCGCCACTGGAGCGCCCCGAGCCGGCTGGCTTCAGAGCTAAGCCACCCCATAGAGGTGGTGAAGAAGGGGGAGACTGCCAGCAGGGTTGAGGAGAGCCGCATTCTCTCCTCCTCAGCTGGCCATTACTCCCTTTCCTGAAGGCGGTAGGAGCGGTGGTCAGAAATGGCCACCTCAAAGAAGAACTCAACCGGAAAAGAACATGCAGGAGGAAGATAAGTAGTGAAAGTTTTGGCTGACCAGGCTAAGTTGAAAAGCAATAACTAAGGTACCCTGGAATTTAAATTTTACAAGAAATAACATCGCTCCCAAAGAAGAGTCAGAAGCAGCGAAAGAAAGTGAAAAGGGAAAGGTTTGACTTTTTTTTCTTCTCTCTCCTTCCTTATATTGACAATTAAGAATAAGAAATTGGAAAAATCCGCTTTGGCATCAATAGGCAATTAAGCTGAAAATATAACTAAATGCCAAAGGGACAATAAAGATTTCTGGACATTAAAACCTTTTTCTTCTATAAGCAGGAAGGGAGAGAAAAAGAATAAGGGCAGGATCTGGAAGAAGGAGGAGACTGCCTGGACTTTAAAAGAATCTAAAGTAAAATTTCAATAAGACTTCTAAAAGATACATTTTAACTGAAACTTTGCAACTAAATAGTAACCCCAGGAAGAGAAAGTGGGGGGAAAAAGAAAGAGCAAAAAGAAACAGCTTGTGTGTATTTGGATTACTTGGTGACTTTTGGATTTTTGGCTATTATATTTTAATGACTAAAATCAATTGGGTGGTTGTTTAAAAATTTCTACAATAGCATTACTTTTGGATGAATTGAAAATGGAACTTAAAAAGTACAAAGAAGATGCACAAGAAGGGAAGGGTTCCTTTGGCTTTGTTTTTCAATTCTTAGAAATGGAGATTTGGAACTATGAGAAACAACAAGAAAAGACTGCAAAACAAGAAGACTGGGACAAAGAAGAAGCCATCTTTAATGAACAAGTAACTCTATGTGGGGAAGAAAAAGGAAAGGGGGGAAAGAGGATGGAGAATTTAAGACTAAAAAAAACAACCAAAGAAAAGAAAAATAATTCAAAAAATAAGTATAATATTGGAAAGCAACAGAAAAGGGGAATACAGAAGAGAGAAATAGAGGTAGAGAGACAAAGGGGTAAAAAGGGGAGAGAGAAAAAGAGAGGGAAGAAGGAAAGGAAAAGAAGTTACAAAGGTCCGGAGCAAGATATAAAGAAACAGGACCTATTTAGAGATAATGGGTGAAAAACTAACTGAAAGGGGGATTCTGTAAAGGTACATGAGATTGTGCTGTTATATTTGAAATAGAAATAACTTTAGAAAATTGGAAACAACATATGATTAGAATGAGGAATAGAATGGCTAGTGTAACTTAGTGAAATGTTTGTGAATAAAGTAAATGAAATAAAATAAATGAGAAAATTGAATTAGGAAGGAATGGGAACACTTTAATTAGTCAATGTTTTATAAAATATAAGTGAAGAGGGGGGAATTGAATATGGAAAATTTATGGTTGTTCCCATAGAAGTATGATATTTAAGTGAAAAGTAACGTGAAAAATGTTAAGACTTTAATGAATATTAATATTGATGATGGAATTGAATTGGAATGGAATGTTGTTTTAATTATATACATTTATAATTTTTTTTTAAGAATACTGTGTGTAGTTTAAGAATGTACCAAGCAGAATCCGAATGGAAGTTATGTATTATATTGAGTGTTATAACTTTAGGGGAAAGATATAAAGGCGTCATACTCCAATCAGTAACTACAGGAGAAATTTTGTTTAATGAGAAAAGATAATAGACAACTGAAACAGGACAGACAAAAAATATAAATATAATTATTTGAATTGAGATGAAATAAATACAATAAAATTGATGAAATTAAAAGAGGGGAGAAGCCATGTAGAAAATGTAAAATTGTAATAAGAAATGGAACAGAATATAAAAATGAGCATGAACCTGAATTTGTGTCTGTATGAAGAAATGTAACCCGGGATTATGCTGCTTTCAAAAAAGATGTTTTAATTGTATTTTCTTTTTGTGAAAACTCAAATAAAATTTACAAAAAAAAAAAAGAAAGAAAACTTTTTCTTGATTGTTCTCTGCCACTTGGCCCCCAATCAACCTATATATGAAACAAATGTATGTTTTACTCTGGTGCTCTTTAGTATATACTTGTTCACACTGAACTGCTTGTGCCAATATAATGTTTATCATGGAAGCTTGGAGAGAACCTTTCATCTCCTTGCTGTGAACTTCTGCCAGCTTCTATTTGCAATAGGGAGAATGTCTCAACACTTGGTGTAAGTTTTTGTCAAAATATTAGTTCACTGATTTTCCTCAAGGTACAACTATAGGAGAACAAAAGCAAAGGCCCTCTGTAAATAAAATTCAAACAGATAGACTAAAATATATACTGAGGAAAAATTAATAACAGAGACTAACAGAGGGAAATTAATAAGGAAAGAAAAAAGAGATATTTTTAAAAAGCTAAATAGAAAATAAAATTATATATAGAAAAGATAAAAATAGTAATAAAATTATTCTTCAGTGCCATGCAGCAACATTCTTAATACAACTTAATAAAGACACTATAATTCAGCTTCTAAACAAGTTAATCTTAAAGGCAAGCACAGTCCATATTTTTGGGATGTAATAAACAAGATAGAGTAGTGACATCTTTAAATCTTTCTTCCCAAACCTGATTCATTGTGGGATTAATGTCTAAGAAATCAGATTAGGATATGACCTATCATATGTACTAAACAGTTCTCAAGTTTATTGCATCTCCAGAATAAGAAGAATGATATTTTTAAGAATATTGGTGTAAAGATTTACTGGGAATATCAACACTGACTGCTTGAACTTCTCCTGTAGTATTCAAAAGATAATTATAAATAAATACAAATAATTGATTTCTGTGAGCCACAAGAAAACGAAACACCCATCCACAAGAGAGTCTTCAGACATGTTTATCAAATTAGCCTGAAGTGGTTCTCTCAGCCAACAGTTATTTTTTATTTTATTTTATTAATCATATTTAAGAACTTCTCTAATATAAAGATCCATCCTTATCCACCTAGAATATAATTTGATGGATTGCAAATAACTACCCAGAAACTGCAGAGGAAGAATCTACCACTGGCAGAAGATACAGTAATTGGTACTGATAGAGAAGATAATTGAACTTGCTGATTGGACTTAATGTGTGTGTGTGTGTGTGTGTGTTTGAAACATCTTTCATGTATACAAATTGTAATACCCTACATAATATTAGAAATCAATCAGCATGCTTAGCGTGATTCAGCCTTGAACTCCACCACCAAGTTTAGTAAAAATAGAGGTTTCAAATTTGCCTTCCATTGCAAATATGAGAAATGAAATTTGCCTGGCTTGATTCTGCATTCTCTCTGCTTTTAATAATCATAATGGCCTTGAGCCCTGAATTCTATTTTACTTATCACAGCAATTTATTAGCTACCTTTCTGGGCCAAGCCCCCTCCTAAAACAGTGCATACTAAATTACAGTAATAACTAAATTGGAGTCAGAATACACAAATCTAAGATGAACACATTGGGGAAGAGTGGGGTGGCTGTTGTTTTCCTTGGCAGGATATTTTCCATCAGGTGAGTCATCTTATCAAGGCATGAAGACAATGTGGTTTGTCCCACTGAGTCATTTGAGTTGTTCTGAGGCCTTGCCTGGAAATTTCAGAAGTTGGATGAGGTTACTGGACCTTCCCAGCAAGAGGCATCAGAGTGTTGCAAAATGAAGCAGTTTTGTTGCTCCAAAATCCATCTCCATAAAGCAGCAGAGTTTTTCCCCCCAGCTATTTCTCTTAAGGAAGGAAAGTACTATGCATTCCAGTTTTAATTTCTTGAAAGTCAGAGGCATACAATTAATTTTAACTGGGATCAGCACTGAAACTATCACTCAGAAGGCCTTCTCTAGCTACAAAAAGACAATGTCATATACTATGATGACCCAGGGTGGGATAAAAAACAAACACAGTCACAGAAAACAGGTGAAGCACCTTTTATTCCTTCACTTTGCTTCCAAGCTCTGAAGATTTTTGCCTGAAGCCAAAAACTCCCACACAAACAGTTACAAGAAGAAGGAAAAAAAGCAGCACAAACCAGGCAAGATAAGGGTTGGAGGACGTCCACAGATAACGCACACTGGGAAGGACGCCAAACTCAGAGAGGAACCATCAACTAGAAATATTTCCATGCTTTGTTCCCAGTGTTTGCCTGTACGCATGTCCCTCCTCTTATTCAGTTGTCAAGCTGCAGCCTATGAAGAGGATCAAGGCCCTCTCCTCTTGAGTAGACCACATCTCTCCCTTATCCTCTCCTCCCTGTGTGCCCTAGGATGGATAGGGAATGGGCCTGGGTCCTCCTCTGACTGCTCAGCCGGCCTCTGCCCTTCCCCAGCCTCCTCCACAACCTTTGGAGCCACACTTCCACTCCCTGTTGGCTGTTGCTCCTCTCCCTCAGAGTCAGTCTCCACCAGGGTCATGACATATACTGTGGAGTTCTGAAGGCATCACAGGAGGGGTGAAGAGAACCACCGAATTGGAAAGTTAGAGGTAAGCAGAACTTTCCCAGTGAGGAAGTTCCACTGTCAAACTCCATTGAGTTCAAAACAGAAGCAAGGCAAGAGCAGTCTGATAATACTGAATGTGGAATCATTAAGAAGGAAGCAATGGGCATTCAAGTCTGGCTCTTGAGCTAGAATTTAAGATAAGAGAAGTAGCTTTGATGTCGCAGAAATAGGAAACAACAGACAAACAGAAAAAGAGACAAAGTCAAACCAATAGCCTATGGATTTTTAAAAATGTGACTCTGAAAGTAATAGTGGAAATATATATTCTCTTGATTAGAAAGCAACTTAATGAAGTAGTGGAAGATTACTAAAGATCTTAATTCCTTTTCCAAAGAGGAATTCAATTTGGGTCCCATTGTTTCTGCATTAGGAAAGTTCCATTTCAACTACGATGGCTCAGCAATTAAAAATGCTGAGCTTGTCAGCTGGAGAGCTGACAGCCAACTTTGAGACCAAAGTACTGCATGATAGGGTGAACTCCTGTTACTTGCACTAGCTCCTGTCCATCTAGCAGTCTGAAAGCCTACAAATGCAAGTAAATTAATAGGTACCACTTCAGTGGGAAGGTAATAGCGTTCCATGCGCCTCGGCATATAGTCATGCTGGCCACATGACCACAGAAAATGTCTTCAGACAACACTGACTCCCTCAGGTAAGAATCAGAGATGAGCACCGACCCCTAGAATAGACAAGACTGCACAGGGTAAACATTTACTTTTACTTTTTCATCACTAAAAAGGTATATATCAAAAGTTTGTCTCCAAGATGGAGGACTCCGAATGCTTTTTTTTTTCTGTTCCATCTTCTCTTCCCAGTGTTGCTTTTGAAATACTGAAATAACTTACATTACCATAAAAGTAGAATTGGAAACCAGCCAAGCAAAAATCAGAAATTACAGACTATACTTGTCTGTGTTGAAAATCTTTAAATTTCTTTATATCCTGAGATTGCTGGTTCAATCCCCATCTCTTTAAAATAGTGCTGCATTTTCCAAACATGTCTGATGGGTTTAACAAGTACGAATTAGGTTTTTTTATGTAGGTTGACAAAATAAGCACTGACACTTTTTCCTCAGGTAATTAAAAAAATCCTATACATTATTATTTAATTCCTATTAATGAAATCTGATTTAACAGGGGAGGATGGAATATTTTTATAGTGAAATATATGCAAACCAGGACACTACACACGCGCGCACACACACACACCTATGGACACACTTGATTGGAATGTCCTGAGAGCAATTATAGTATATAAAAGATCAATCTGTTTTCTGTCTTGATTAAATATTCATTTATTCCTCCTCTCCCTCCCACTTTCCTTTCCCCCTCTCCTCTTCCTCCTTCTTCTCTTGGCAACTAATCGGAATTCGAATCCTATCCACAACATATGTCCCCTAGCTTGTTATTATTCATAAGATGTAGCAACAATGAAAACTAAAACCATAACATGTATTGCCATTTAAATGTAGCCCTATCTTGTAATCTAAAAATGCAGTCTATGTGCAGCACCAAAAAATTCAGCTGCCCTTACAATCCTGAGCATTTCCTCAGCTTGTAGCTATGTGCAAACAGAAGAAAGGGCGAATTAAGCAATTAAGTTGTGCCTTGTGTTTATGATCTTCTTTGAAGGCTAAACACGGATGCAATGAATTCAGTTTTTCTAGACAAGTTATGATGGTCTCAGGCAAATTCCAAATACCTCGGGTCATATAACTAGATTTGGAATGTATATCAGGTCTAGCTTGCCTTATGGCTCAGCACAAGAGAAATAAATCTAAGAGCAAGGAAAAACAAGAAAACAGAAGAGGGAGTTTTATCTTGAAAATTAGGAGCTCTCATAGCCCTTAAATGTCAAGGAGTAATTATTCAATAATTGGCTTAAATTAACAAAACACCACAAGAACACTAAAAAATTTTTTGGGGGACAAGGGAATAATTAAGTTGACCTATTAAGCAGAAGAGCAAAGAGCATAAAATAGGTTTATGCTCTAATTTAAGACTACTTAGTCAATTAATCCAGTTTTAGTTACTGAATGAGTTGGTTCAATATGTTGAGTTGTACATGTACTAGAAGAAAAGAAGAAAGAGGTACTCTTAACCTGAACTAGGAAAACTCATTTTAGAAACTCATCTTTAGAGGTGATGGTGGTGATCATTTTGTGTTGCATTTTAAGAGTGTTAATTATTTTCCTTTCATACTTCCTACCTTCAGCAATGCTATCAACCTATAGCAGACATTCGTCCTCATTTACGGTTCTGGAAGCAAAACATATTCTGCTTTTGGCAGGTTTAACTACTAAATGAAACATTTTCATTCTATATAATAGTGATTTGGTGAGGATACCCATTGAGCTGCTTATAAGATACTCCTGAGATATTCCAGAGGAGGGGGCGGAGAATCAAATACGGAAAGTGATAGCGGTAGCAGTGAAGAGGATTTCTCCCTTTGCAATCCTTTGGATTATTAGAAATGCCAAATCATACCAGGATTTGCCCAGGGCAGTATAAACAATGTTTATCCACTTGGTATGATTCATGGAGATTTACAGGAAGTTTTTGAAAGGAAACACCATCTCAACAATGAGCTCTTCTGGACTTGATAAATGGTATTACTTAAAAGAGTCAGGGTTTAGCCAAGACACCATCAGAAAACACAAAGACGTGCAATTTTAGTTCAAAGCTTGTCACTTTCCAGTAAATCATACTCTATTGTGGTTTCATTTTAAATTACTTTTCTTCTGCAGCGCTATTTCCTTTTAACCTACATGAGCCCCTTCAGCTGCATCTGTGAAAATGAAACTGAAGGTATTTTCCACAGGGTTGAACTCCACCTACCAGATGCTCGAGATAACCAGCAGCCCTGCATGGGACTCTCCCAATGCAAAGAGAATCCAAGGCACTGAAATACATCATGAAAGCTCAACCATAGAGAGAGATTTTTCAGTAGTGTCATCCAGAATAATAGTCCTCCTACCAAATACCATTTGATTTGGGGAGAATTTGCTTTTCAAAGTTCTTCCCCAGAACAGAAATTTGGTGAAATATGCTATTTTTTCTATTTATGTCACAAGGTAGCCTTCATAGGTTCATGTACAATATCATTTGCTATTATTTACCATCCTGGAATTCAAAATATCATAAAAGATCTTTTTTTTTTTTTTTTTAAAAAAAGATAATTATCTTGAGAACAAGATAGAAAAATTAAAGCTGTATCCATGAGGTATGTTTGTAAATTTTGAAACATTGCAAGACAAATTCCACCTGGTATTACTAAACGAGGGCCCACAGATATGGTGTTTGTGTTAATAATTGTATGTGTCTCCTCTTCTTTGTGCTTTATTCTGTGCCCAACCCTGCGGAATGGATGGTTGGGATTTGGCAGTGAAAAGGGAATATATGATCTGTGATGATAATAAGACTCACAAACTGCTGCATTAATTATTTTCTGTTGTGACACTCCTACCCTCAGAACGACGCTATAGAGCACTGCACACCAGAACAACTAGACACAAAGGCAGTTTTTCCCCGAACGCCATCACTGCTAAACAAATAATTCGCTCAACACTGTCCAACTATTTACAAAGTCTGCACTACTATTACTATTAATCTTCTCATCACTCCTTATCACCCATCCCCTCCTACTTGTGACTGTAACTTTGTCACTTGTATCCTTACAAATTATATTGTTTCCTAGTATGATTTGATTGCTTATTGTACCCTATGACTATTATTAAGTCTTGTACCTTATGATTCTTGACTCTTGACGAATGTATCTTTTATTTTATGTATACTGAGAGCATTTGCACCAAGACAAATCCCTTGTATGCTCAATCACACTTGGCCAATAAAGAATTCAGTTCACAACACTCATAGGTCCTATACCCCCATAGGACTATATTATATAGCAGATGAAGCCTTCAGAGCTGTGTTATTGCTCCAGATTGATTTTATGGCTTCATCTGAAGCACATGGGGCTTTCCCCCATTCTTTCATTGGGAACAAGAAGCAATTGACAGATCAGCAATTTCACTGCCAAGTGATAATATCCAATATCTTTCACGAATGGATTGGATTTCATATTTACTGCATCATTCAAACAAGGATGGGAAAGATAAGATTTGCTTGAGCCATTTCGGAATGTTATGCAAATGCAAAGAAAATGGTACAAAGTAATCCTTCAGTTATGATTATAACGGAGCTTGCCCATTACCAGTCATAAGTCATAATGTTTGTAAAACAAGTTGGTCACATGACTGAGCTGATTTTATGACATTTTCCCCCTGTTGTTTGTTAAGCGAATGTGGTGGTTGTGAAATGAATGCTGTAGTTATTAAGCAAATACTGTGGTCACAAAGAGAACCCATTGTTTGCCTATGGCACAGTTTTGCCCAAAACTGGAAACATGTTCCAGTTGAAACTGCCTTAAAATGAAGTCATATGACTGTGGGACTGCAAAGAGCAGTCATTGGAGCTGTATTGCCTGAAATGTGTTCATGTGATGGGGGGACGGGGACAAACACTGAACCTCTTGCTCTAGGTCATATCTCCTCTTTTGGGGGGGGTCTGTTGGAATCTCACATGGTCATTATGTGGCTAGTTGTAAGTCAAGGACTACTTGTACTTAGAATACTACCAATGTGTTTGCACATCAATTTTGTAAGGTTACATATTTTTCCTCCTTTACATAGGCTAGAAGTTACTCTTCTAGATGTAGATTTTTTTAAAAAAAGATGGGGAGTGGATGAATTTACAGGAGTGCTTATGAATAAATCACTAGATGATATACAATTTTTACTGGGAAAAAAGGCACAAAATCCAGCTGTCCTTGTACTTATAAATAGCTATCAAGACTGATTACCTTTCTCCTAGTTAGGCCCTTCCCTACTTTTCTGGACAGGAGAAGTGGTCTCATACCTCCATAGCCTTCAAGACATTGCTCTTTTCTTCTGCTGAACCACTTAGCAGAAAAAACAAGGATGTCCTTTCTTGCTACCTCATTCCCTCAGTTATGTAAGTTAAAGTGGATTTGATGAATATTTGTCTTAATGGCATATTTAAAGACAAAGAGGACAAGTCTGGATAACGGAAGGCGTACTTGCTAAAGAAAGAGAGAAGAATATGTACAGGTATCTAGACTTGAACCCAGGGGTGGGCTTCAAAAATTTTAGCAAAGTGTTCTCTGCCCAGTTGCTGGGTGGGCGTGGCCATGGTGGACATGGCCTAACTGGCTTCCTGAACCATGGCAGAGGGGTACATTTTTGCCCTCCCTGGGCTTCGAAGGCTCTCTGGAAGATGGAAACGGGCCCATTTCTGGCCTCCCCGAACCTCTGGGAGGCCCATGTTTTGCCCTTCCCAAGCCTCTGCGCACGTTCTGCACTTACCTGCATCCAAAATGGGCCACGTGAAAAATCCTGGGAGGGGCGGAGAAGGGCGGGGCCAGCAAGGAATGAGATTTTGGGGTTCTCCAAACTGCACAGAATCTTAGCTGACTGACCTACTGATTTAGATTTTTCAGGATTTTATTTGGAGGAAGCAAAAACACTTTTTAGGAAAATTCATTACTTGTTTTTCAAATTTTCCTGTCGTGATCCTATCACTATCCTTGACAATTAGCCACTCTCAATGATATGAACAAACACAAGGCAAAAACAAAATGTGGGTCAGGAATAATGTAAATAAATTATGGATGTGATTTTGAATGGCACAGACCTTTTGCCTGGGTTGTGGGGTCTTGCATCTTTGTCTGCCTTTAAAAAAAAAACATTCAACATTCAAAGTGAGAGCAGATGTTGATTAGCACATTGGCTACTGCCACACTGTGGAAACCAACTAGCAAGCTGCAAATGAGCACTCACTGACTAATTTAGAATGCATTTTGAGACCAAATCTGAGTTTCAGTGGCATTTATTTATTATTGCTCTTTAATGGATTCAATTATGTCATAGTGAGGTTTTCTCTCCTTCCAAAATAAATGGTTTTTAAACTGTGGGGCTTCTTCTGAAAAAGGGGGTGAAAGAATCCTGAAATAGATTTAACTGCTTTCATACTTCCCACCAGCTGAGACTTGGAGGGTTTAAATAATTTAAGTATAGAATCTTCACAGGTCCCCAGAGATCTCCAGGTTGAAAAATAAATAAATGTAGAATTATAGTGTAGGGGCCATTTAAACTAAAAAATCCAACTCTCTGCGTGGAGCAGAAATCTAAATTAAAGCAAACCAGACAGTTGAGTGTCTGCTTTTCATGCATCCTGTGAAAAGGAGCCCATCACCATTTTCAATCATTAGTAAACTGCCTTTACGATTAGGAAATTGTTCTAACATTCAACTAGAATCTGCCTTTGATTCTGTTATTTCGTATCCTGCACACTGGATTGATGGAAAGTAACTTTTGACCTAGGCCTCCTTGTGATACCTCTCTGAACCTCTTTCAATTTCTTTAAATCGTTTTAAAAGTGTGCTGCCCAGTATTAGACCCAGGACTTACCTTGGAGTTTGACCAAAGCAGAATAAAATTATTAAGAGTTCATCCAATACTGTAACACCTGCAAATTTGAAAAAAACAAACAAACCCAACTTCCATCTCTTCATCTAAGTTAAATAAAAATGTTGACCAGTGTAGGGTTTATGATGGCATCTTGTGGCATGTCTCTCATTCCAGTTTGATAAGAACTCATGGATCTAAATCTTCTGAATAAAAATGTTGAGCCAGCTGTTTCTCCACTTAACTGTAATACCTAATTTACCCTCCTTGTTAATCTACCCCTTTTCCATTCTTGTCAATGGGCTATGCATGGAAAAACAAAATTGTGTCCAAATTATATCAGTTCCATCTAAGGATGTGTAGGGTAAACTTTACATAGATTATATAGCTTGAATTGATCACCCACCTTCCTTCCTTGGTAAAGCCTATTAGGTTTCCAGGAGAACATGGCCTTTCATTAAATTGGGTCCTGAAGTAGATTTAATTCACACTACAAGAATAATATATTAAATGAAATTTGACATCTGTTCCATAGATTTCTTCATGTATATTGGCCCACAAAAATGTGCTGGCTTACCAGGCTCCTTGTACATTAGGCAATAAAATAGGGTTTGGATCAGTTTCTATATATAAATTATGTTCAATGTGAAAACTGAGAAGGAGCTTTTAAAAAAACACATCTTGATTATTTTTGTCAGGCTTTCTATTTCTGTCTTTTACTTCTCAATACCTCCCAATGTTTATGTAACATTGTTCTTATTATTAACCTATTATATCGCATACAGTGGTCTGGCACAACTTCACCCAAGTTGTACTTATTCATCAGTATACATGTGAGGAATGGCGTAAACCTGATCTGTTTTAGTGTTTCATTTGGAGGGCAGCTTTTTTGAGCTGATGTTTTCCTCCCTTAGTTTTTTTTTTTTAAATATATTTAAAAATATCTATTAAAACAAAGAAGCCAGTCTGCTTGAGTTCCCAGGTTCATTAGCTCATCCATCTCATCAGGAAGTTCCACATTATTCATTGACCCTGAAATATTTATTATATGAAAGTCATTTAATAAATGCTACTTTAACAAATAGCACTACAACTAATAATACATAATAATAACATTATTTGACCAGTTTGGAGAACCCTGGTTTAGATTGGCTTGTGGGATACCCTCATTCTTGAAATGCATGGGGTGTTAGAGAATTGCAGTTTATTTTAACCATCAGATAGCTAACATAGGCTGATTGCAATTGGGACTGACCATTCCATCGTGCTCCTAAAGTGGCGAGATGGTTGTAAAGGGAAAATATATATATGATTGTGCTTGACTTACTGCAACAGATCTGACTGCAATTGTTAGTAAATCACGGTGGTTAGTTAAGCATAATGTTTCATGACCATGATTTGCAACATATTGCTTTCCCATTGACTTTGCTTGTTGGAAGCCAGCCGTGAAGGTTGCTAATGGTGATCATGTGATTCTGGGGATGTTATGATAGCCTTTTTTGGAATAGTCAAAATTCTCTTTTATTTTTCCAGTGTCATCATAACTTCAAATGGCCACTAAACCAGTGGTCAGTGAGCAAAGACTACGGTGTCTGTAGGCTGTAAACTCAATGCACTGTGTTACAAATTTCAGTGTTTGCCTGACTTTTTCGTACTACTTCCTGGATTGATCAAATGACCCTGGCAATTTCATACATTTTTTAAAAGTAAGGAGGAATGTTCTTTTATATCTTTTTCTTAAAGAAAATTTCCTAGCGGGATTTAGGTTGTGTGTGTGTGTGTGTTGTATCAATCTTTTTTCCTTTTAAAAATCATTTTATCAAAACTTTTAAACAAGTAAATAAATAAATAACAAGTAAATAAACAAACACAAATTAATAGGATTTTCTGATGGAGTTCTTCCTGTCATGAGTTTGACAGATTCATTCTGCAGGGCATTTTCATAAAGAAAAAAAAAGAAGGTATTGTGTGTGTTACGTTTGGGAAATAATGGAGACCAGACATCTGACCAGTGACTTCAACTCTTTAATAACAGTAAATAGTACAGAACAGAGCAAGGCTATGGGCAGCAGTAACCCTTTTATAGGGTTGGCTGCTACCCTATTAACCAATAATAAGTGCATCAAGTTCAACTAATAACCAATAAGAAGTGTCCTAAAATTGTCCAATCAGGGGCTTGTTATGGACCAATCCTTGTTCGTTGTTTAAGGACCAATCAAGTGTGCAGGCTTCCAAAACCTGCTTTGCATTTAGGCTTAGTTACTTTTATTCATTCACAACACCCCTCCCCCTTGGGTTCCGTTTGAGGGAGCTGTAACAAAATCTTCAAGATAGACAGGCCGTTTGGTCTGTCTGGATGATTTCCGTGGCTCCACCGGGTTTGTCCTAAAGTCCGGTTCCGGTGGAGCGTTTGGATGATCTCTATTAAGTTCCGTTTCGCTGCATCGTGATTCCGTGCTGCTTTCGTTGTGGTTGTCTCCGTCAATCAGTATTTCTTGGGTTTCGCAGTTCGGTTTCCCCATGTTCAAGTCCCATGGAAAAGTCAACTCCCTCCCGCTTCAATTCCCGGTACTTCGCTGGGCCGTAGGGTTTCCGTTGGCCTGCTATCCGTCATATCGAAGTCAATTTCCTCGATATTTCCTCCCCCCTCAGTTGGTGAACCCGGGGAGCCATGGGCGC